>NC_000071.6:65238284-65483284 GCF_000001635.26 Mus musculus
TATTTAACCAAGGGTTTTAAATTAAGGAACAAGGTTTGCACAGCAAAAACTGGGAAACATAAGAACCCACTCTCAGGCCTAGCTAAACCTTCAGGTACAGAACTTACCATTAGAATACATAGCAACAGACCAAGCCTCAGCAAGATCCTATTCAAAACCAGGTGGAGGGCTCGAGAGATAGCCCTGCAGTTCAGAGTGCTTGCTGTTCTTGTGGAGGACACCGGTAAGGTTCCCACACCCACATGATGCTATAACACAGTTCCAGGGGATTCGATGTCCTCTTCTAGCCTCTGGGTGTCAGGCATACATGCATACACAGATGAAGGCAACACTCAGACATATAAAGTAAAAATAATAACATTTTAAAAAGTAATGTGAAGAACAATAGAGACAGATAGCTGACATCAGCCTCTGGCCTCTACATATGCATACAAGGTCATGTGCATGTACACACATGCACATAATTCATATATATATATATATATATATATATATATACATACATATACATATATATATATATATATATATATATATATATATATATATATATATATATATATGAATGAGTGGGTCAAGTGACCAAGACTGAAACCTCTGGAAAGTGCCATCCAACAAAATAGGTTTATTTTCCTCAGCTATTTAACTCAACACACTAGCATGATTACATTATAGGTGATCCTTTAAATAAATCATGTATTTGTGTGTGTGTGTGTGTGTGTGTGTGTGTGTGTGTGTACACACGCGAGAGCGCGTATCTGTGCACATGCATGCATACATCATATCGCATGTATGAGGCTTAGAGAGCAACTTGGCAGGAGTCACTTCCTTTTTACATGTAGGTCCCAGGAGTCAAACTGAGGTCAGGCATAGCAGTGAGAGCCTCAACTGCTAAGCTCCCAACCCACATTCTTGCAGTGTGCATTCTTACAAATATTGGGCATTTGGAAAAACTAGGTCTCTATGACTATGTGATTGTCATTTGTGCCCTAAAGGAAATAATTAACTAACAGTGACCCATAAAATGCACCGCAGAGCTCCTGAAAGGCCTAACATATCAGCTGGTAAGCACCTTAGGGCGTAGCACAGCCCAGAATGTTTTTAAAGTGGTGAGAGAAGAGCGTGCTGCTGCTGCTGCCCTTTGAATGGATGCTGGCATCTGTGTGGAGCAGCATCTTTCCTGAGCCCTGTGATGACAGAATGCCTTTAAAGTTTGTGTGTAGCTAAAAGACTGAACTGTGGATTAACTCACTGTGATCTTTCTCTCTTTCAGAGGCGATTATGTAAACGCTCTGGCTCATTACGAGAAGGGCATCACCGGTGATAATAAGGTAACCTTGCATAAATGCGAGATACGCCTAAGGTCCAGGAATACGGTTTCTGTTTTGTTTTAAAATCCAGGTCTTATTTGCATTTAGTTATTCCGTATCTACTAGGTGAGCCTAATTGTTCAGTTTATTAACAATTTACAAGAATATGCTTCAATCACTTTTAATTCACAAAACTAAAGATGGCAATATATTTTATCCATACATCTGTTTGCCATTACATCCTAGATACGAGCTTCTAATTAAGACTAGAAGTAAAATTTTTATTTTATCTCATTTATAGGCCAATATCATTTGGTGAACAAATAGATGAGAAAGCCTGGTCCATCCTAGGAGATTTATATTAGATGCTCCCAAGCGACTGAAGGAGCCATGTGCTCTGTCTGGGAAAGGCCATGGGAGGCAGACCCAGCTTTACACACAATAGAACCAAGTTGACCTTGCCTGTTGATTTCTTTTAAACAAAAACAAAAAACAAAAAACCCAAATTATATACATATGTGTCACAGGCTAACTATGATTTCATACGACTTTTGCTCTTATGAAGTTTCAGTAATCTCTTTGGGCCGGAGAGATGTCTCAGTGGTTAAGAGCACTGGCTACTACTCTTCCAGAGGTCCTAGCTTCAAGTCCTAGTACCCACATGGTTACATTGTCCTTAACTCCAAGCACATATGGTATACAGACACACATGCAAGCAAAATACTCATACACATAACAAAATAAAAATTCTATTAAAAAGTTATATATATATGTATACACATGTATATTTGTATATAAGTATTTATATGTGTATTTATATATGCATATATGCAGAGACCCTGCTGCAAACATGGGAAGTTTAAGGTTGTCTTTAATGACTTAAATAGTTGGCATACATAATATAATCATACATAGTATAGAGATCTTCAATTTGATTAATGATTCCCCCCTTTTATTTTATTTATGGCATTTATGCTATCTATAATAACCAGTAAATTGCTTCTAGATGTAACTTTATACCAAGTGGTATTAACAAGGCATCCTCAAAAGGAATCACCAAACTTTTCTCTTAAGTATAAAAGGCCAAACCCTCTGAGAAGAAACAAGAACTTTGTATTAGCTGATTTTTTTTAAGTGTTAATTTAAAAACTGTGAAAATTTCTTAAAATGGTAAATGAGAGTAAGCCGCAGCCATTGGCTGCTGAAGGACACCGCGGTAAACTAGGATACGATGAGCTAGCATTTGCCTTGCTGTCACAGGAACACGACGAAGTGTGCCTGGCCGGAGTGGCTCAGATGTCCATTCGAATGGGGGACATCCGCAGAGGGGCTAACCAAGCCCTCAAGCACCCCAGCAGGGTCCTCAAAAGAGACTGTGGAGCCATTCTGGAGAACATGAAGGTATCCTTGGTCTTCGTAAATATCCCTGTGCTCCGATCAGAACCGTTCCAGTGCCTAAGTGCCTTTGTCATTGCAGCAATTTTCAGAAGCTGCCCAGCTGTACGAAAAGGGCCAATATTATGACAGAGCTGCCTCGGTCTACATCCGCTGCAAGAACTGGTAAGGGCTAGAAAGGGGTTTCTCTGGGTTCCTCTGCTGCCATCTCTGTAGTTCCTCTGTAGATGAGTTCACGTTCATAGTCACTTCCCAAAGAGCATGCTAAGCCAAATAAAGTATGGGAAAGACAAAACCCTTATTTTTCTGAAAGAGTTAACGCACTCATCTTTATCTTCCTGACCCACTGGTGGGGGTTGGTGGCGGTGTCAGGAACAAAAGCAGTTAAATCTGGATTGTGGCTAAGAGCCAAGATGTTTGCAAGAGTATAGCTGCACTTGAAAAGGAGAGCCAGCACTTGGTTGTGGGCAGGTCCTCCTGGTCAGAAATGGTGTTGATACCGTTCTCGACTCTATGTTTCTAGGGCAAAAGTTGGCGAACTTCTCCCTCATGTCTCCTCTCCTAAGATCCACTTGCAGTATGCCAAAGCCAAGGAGGCAGACGGAAGGTAGGTGTGTGTGTGAAAGCCTGAGAGTGCAAGCCAGGTAGGTCAGCCATGTGCATAGAAGGCAGGCAGAGAGAGAAGACACTTAGCACTGTCCTTCTCGTGGGAAGGACCACACTGCAAACGCTTTCTAGCATGGCACACCTGAATGTATCCAGGCTCAGTCTGCTGTCTCCTCTAAATGAGGCTAAGTACTGAAGTTTTGGCACAATATGGTACGAACATGGTAAGAAAGATGCCTTCAGCATGCTGACGGAGCAAAGACTAGATACAGGATCCCTTGCTGTTTAAGCCACGGTGCAATACTAAATATAGCAATGAAGAGGGACTATCTTAGATGAACTGAGAATCTCTACAACTTAATAGGTACAAGAATCTCAAACCATGACTAGGAAAAGGCCAAGGACAAAAAGATCCAGGAGAGGAAATGTAGTTATGAACTGCACTCCTGAACACTGAAGTTCCACCCCTGATACTAACAAGGGCATGCCACCAGATTTAATGTTTGTCTTTATCTTGAACTAACAACCATGCTATCAAAATGATCTGGTTGTTTTAGCTGATGGAAGTGTAAATTTCTACAGCCCTTGAAAAGTGACTTCAGGGGCTGGAGAGATGGCTCAGTGGTTAAGAGCACTGATTGTTCTTCTAAAGGTCCTGAGTTCAAATCCCAGCAACCACATGGTGGCTCACAACCATCTGTAAAGAGATCTGATGCCCTCTTCTGGGGTGTCTAGAAATAGCTACAGTATACTGATAAATAAATCTTTTTTTAAAAAGTACGAAAGAAAGAAAGAAAGAAAGAAAGAAAGAAAGAAAGAAAGAAAGAAAGAAAGAAAGAAAGAAAGGAAGGAAGGAAGGAAGGAAGGAAGGAAGGAAGGAAGGAAAGAGAGAGAAAGAAAAGAAAGGAAGAAAGAAAATAAGAGGAAGGAAGGAAGGAAGGGAGGGAGGGAGGGAGGGAGGGAGGGAGGGAGGGAGGGAGGGAGGAAGGAAGGAAGGAAGGAAGGAAGGAAGGAAGGAAGGAAGGAAGGAAAGTGGTCTCAGAAGTGTCTGTTGAGAAGACACTCTTCATAGGTTAGTAATGCCTTCCATTGTAGGAAATATATACAGATACACACTGAATGTCTTGTTAAAATTGGAAGAGCAAGCCAGGAAGTGGTGGCACATGCAGAGGTAGGCAGATTTCTGAGTTCAAGGCCAGCCTGGTCTTCCAGGACAGCCAGGGCTATACAGAGAAACCCTGTCTCAAAACAAACAAACTCCCCCCCCACCCCCACCCCCACCCCCACCCCCCCACACACACACACAGACACAAATGGAAGAGCAGAATTAGTCTTGAGCGCCACCTAGAGGTGAACCTGCAAAGATTATGTATCTCACTTCATGCCTATCACCGTAAAGCATTCTGTAATTTCTGTCTTCTAAAATAACTCCACACTGCTAGTACCGTCTTCCCACTTGAAAACAGAAGCACAGGAAATGTAAACAAATGACACACTTTTAGTTCATCGGAGAAAATAAAGTTCACTATCGACCCTTTGCCCTCCATTCATCCACCCTGGAGAGCACACTTGAGTAAAGAAGTCCCTGGCATTTGATTCTGAAGGACAAAGAAGCTCAAGAAAACAGCGGCTGCTATCACCACAATAGAAACGTGTCCCCCACATTTGCTACCCCCAAAAATGACAGCATTGAGAGAGCTTACGAGAACCCCGTTTCTCACAGGTACAAGGAAGCCGTGGTGGCGTATGAAAATGCAAAGCAATGGAACAGTGTCATCCGCATCTACCTGGACCACCTCAACAACCCCGAAAAGGCCGTGAGCATCGTCAGAGAGACCCAGTCTCTGGACGGAGCCAAGATGGTAGCCAGGTGACAGCACACCTACCTGTTCATTTGGACCTTTAAAGGTGTAAAAGAAAGACCCCCTCACCCCTCATCAAACGTATGCATTCTTTTTATGTTTTATTAGCCCAAGATGCTTTGAATGAAATGGCTGTTATGATCAGCATATGAGAATATGCCTGTCAGGTATAAATAGATAACGCAGAACTGCAGTTATGAGATACATTTTTATTTTTACCTCCTGGCTGTTTGGTTTTATAAGTTATGGTATTGGTTATGTTTCTCATTTCTCTGACCAAGTACCTGACCGAAGCAAATTAAGGGAGGGAGGCTTTCTCTTGGCTCGCAGTTCGTGAGCTCCCTGCCAATCATGGTGGGGGTAGGAGTCTGAGGAAACTGGTGGGGTTGCATCCACAGCCGGGAAGCACAGAGAGATGGATGCTGGCCTCACCTCACTTCTTCCTCTCACTTAGACTGCAATCCCAGCCCATGGACTGGTGCTGCCAGCATTAGTGTGGGTCTTCACCCTTCAATACAACTATAACTGAGGAACTACCTCAGACAGACATGCCCAAAAGTTTGCCCCCTGGGTGATTTCTAGATCCTGTCAAGTGGATAATATTAATCACCACAGTCATACACTTGGCACGAGAGTCAAGCTAACTAAAGTCATTGTCATAGGTTCTTTCTGCAGCTTGGTGACTATGGGTCTGCCATCCAGTTTCTGGTTCTGTCCAAATGTAACAATGAAGCCTTCACCTTGGCTCAGCAGCACAACAAAATGGAAATCTACGCAGACATCATTGGTAAATGCTGTTATCTTCCCTACTTTCTCATAAATATGTGTTATCATAGGAACCCTGACTCTTAGGCTCTATGCTCAGAGGGGTGTGCACACAGGCTCGCCTGTATAACCTATGCTGTGTAGACACAGATACACAGACATTACCTGCTGGGTTTCAGGGTCCCTACTGCCTAAAGGTGAGGGGGTTATTACTTACTTTGTCAGCTGCCCAAACTAAAACCCTGTCCCCACTGAATAATGACCCTCGTCCCCAGCCTCTGATGACCATTATTTTACTTTGTCTTTCTGAATGTGAATATTCCAAGTATCTGGTATAAGCAGAGCAATAAAATATTTGCCCTTTTGTGATTGCATGCCCCCTATAAATTAATAAGAGCATGAGAAAAATTATTTCAGACTTCAAGGGAACACATCAGTGGGAAATCATTAGATAACTGGACAACATAAAGACCTGACACCAAAAGGAAGGACAGACAAAAGTAGTGTCAGACCTGGAGGCTGAGACAGGAAGATAGGTTTGAGGCCAACTTGAGTTATAAGGCCCAATAATGAATGGATGGGTGGGTGGATGGACGGATAGATGGACGGATGATGTTTAGATGAATGCTTGGATGGATGGATGCTTGGATGGATGGATGGGTGGATGGATGGATGGACTGATGGATGGGTGGGAGGATGGATGGGTAGGTGGACAGACGGACGGACGGACGGACGGACGGACGGGTGGAAGGAAGGAAGGAAGGAAGGAAGGAAGGAAGGAAGGAAGGAAGGAAGGAAAGAAAGAACAGCAAGCTAGGAAGGAAGGAAAGAACGGCAAGCTGTATTGTGTTTATGTTAGGTATCTAATTTGGCTTCTGATTGTTCTGAAGCCCTAGGTGGGTCATGGTTAAGGTTACACACACAGTGCTTCCTACTGGTTGATAGCATGAGAGTCAGAGTCTGAGAACGATACGTTCTGAGTGAATAACAGAAGATCATAGCCTAAATTTTCACATAAGCTTTATCCTTTCTTCTCATGATTCCTGTTTTCAGTGAAACAGAGGCAAGACAGTATTTATATCTGAAGTAATTATGATAAATTTGCTTTGTGATGAAAATAGACAAGATGGTAGAACTGCTATTCAATTCTGAAGGGCTTTTAGTCTCCTGGTTTTGTTTTTTAAGATTGGTTGGGTTTCGTCGTGTGTGTGTGTGTGTGTGTGTGTCTGTGTGTATGTGTGTGTGTGTGTCTGTGTGTATGTGTGTGTGTGTCTGTGTGTCTGTGTGTGTACACAATGATGTGGGAGAGAAAGCACACATAGCACACACGGAATAGTGTGTTTGGAGGCCAGAGGACAACCTTGTGAGTTGGTTCTCTCCTTCCACTTTGAGTAGATTTTGGGAATCAAACTCAGGTCCTCCGATGGGCACAGCAGTGTACTTTCCCCTGCTGAGCTGTGTCACCTGCCCCAGCCTCCTGCTTGAAGACACCTCTCATAGATAGTTTTTAGATTGGCAATGACAGGTCATCAGGTTCTACTCAGACTTTGTACTCAGTGAGTGTCTGTTGTAGGTGCTGAAGACACAACTAATGAAGACTATCAAAGTATCGCCTTATATTTTGAAGGAGAAAAAAGACATTTTCAGGCTGGAAAATTCTTCTTACTGTGTGGCCAGTATTCACGGGTTAGTATTTGCCAAGGAAACATCCCACAGGACTGATTGTAGGAAATATTCTAGATGCCAGTATGTTCCAGACACTGAGACTTGAAATCTCAGTGTCAGCTTCTGTTGGCACTGGAGCTCAGCCTGGGCAAAGCCAGCTTTGAAATCTCCTTCCTCACACGTACATACACAGGCTCCCTGCAGTCTCTCACCTCTGCCCCATGTAGTCTAAGCACCATCAGTGTAATCCCAAGCCGGGCTTCCCTGCATCCCGTGACATAGTGCACAGTGCTCCAGCCTCCAGTGTCTCTGCCGCTAAGTCATCCTTTTGCTCCCCTAGTAGAACTCACTCTGCCCAAGGCAGACAGGGAGTACAGTGTCCAAAGAAGAGGCACTGGGGTTGAGGTGACCGTGAGCGCTGGATCATCTGCATCTTGCCTGAAGGAGCGGGTGCTGCTGCAGACTATAAACTGGCAAACGGCTGCCATTCAGGAGGCCTCGCACCACAGGGCCCAATCACAGGAGCCTTCAAGAGAAACAGAAGTCTAAGTCTCCCTACTTCAAGAGGCCCAAATATTTGCAGAATACCTCACTGACCAAGGAAAACACGTCTGCGAATGCGGCCCACAGGCTGCCAGTTTGCCATTTTTAGAAGATGTCCAGACTCCTTACCTGACACGCAAGCTAATTCCCCACTGGCTGGCCAGCCTGGGCATCCCACGACGGCCTCCAGCTGTTTCTGTGAAAGTATGCCTCACTAGACACTTGCAGCAAGGCCTCTGCCAGCCTCACCCTCGTGTTTCCTCAGTGACTACCCCAGACCTCTTTATTCTGCATATCTTTGTCCCTCTGTGACCTTCATGTCACCCCACACACAACCTTCTTTCCTCCTCAGAACACCTAAAACCAACTTCCCACATAGCCCTTTGTCTTGTGCGTTTCTTCATAGGTGTGTGCTTATGAAAAGGACAGGACTGTGTGACTGTCACCTGCTGGCACCTATCACCTCAGAGTGCATCTAACAGAAAAGGGGGTCCATGTCAGGCAGCTCCTGCTCTTCTTCAGACCCCAGCCCAGCCCATGAACAAGCGAGGGTGCCCATAAATGTTAAATGAAGGGACTAGGGACTCAGCCCTAAGCACCTGTCTGGCTTCGTGAGAGGCACACATAAGACAAAAGAGTGAATTAAATCATTAAACCTTCCCAGGGAGGAGAACACATTTTACATTTTCTGTTTACCATAAATCAGAACTAGACTCTTCAGAAGGTTCTCTGGATCCTTCCGCTTTGACAAACTAGACTCAGCCTTTGAAGTAGATCTGCCAGCGTGGTGGCACATGCCTTAAATCTCAGCATTTAGGAGACAGAGGCAGGCAGGTCTCTGTGAGGTCACAGCTTGGTCTGCACAGTGAGTTCCTGGCCAGCCAGTGAAAGAGACACTGTCCCACAAAACCAGGCCGAAGACCCAGAGCTGTGCAGACCCCTGGTTGAGATCAGAGCACTGTTGTAAAAGCTGACTTTCCCAGCTCTCAGGGCCTGACAAATTCTGGCTGCTGTCCATTTCTCATTTTAGGCACTAAAGCACTTCCTGAAATGCCCAAGCTCAGAAGATAATGTGGCAATAGAAATGGCAATCGAAACTGTAAGTAAATTCAGAATCGAAACTTTGAAGAATGCCAGTAGTTTGTTGTTGTTTGTCTGTGTCCTTGAAGGAGGCAGGAATGTAGCTCAGTTGGTGAGTGTATTCAGGAGGCCCTAGATTCAGTCCCCAGACTGCTTGGTGGTATATGCCTGCAATCCCAGGAGGCGGAGAGAGAAAGATTCAGGATTATCCTCTGCTACATAGTGAGTTCGAGGCCAGCCTGGGTTATTTGAGACCCCTGTCTTAAAACCAAACAGAAATGTCCAAATACATGGAAAAATTTACCAAACTGAATAACAAACTCCTTCTGCTGACACACAATCCTTATTCACAGCCCCACCCTCTTTCCTAAATTGTTTTCAGGCAAACAAGTTTTATCCTTTCCTATCAGGACACACTATCCGAGTCGTGAAGAACCTGAAGGCCGTCCTTTGGGTAGAACTTGCTTGTAGTAAATGTGACAAATGCTGCTCCATTTCCCCTAAGCCCTAAGTCTGCAGCTCTCACACTGGGGAAGGAGAAGGTCAGACTGGATTGCAGGAGCTTGCTGGACAGCCAGCCTGGCTAGAATGGCAGCTTTGGGTGTAGTCAGAGACCCTGTCTCAAAAACATAAGGTGAAGGACAATAGAAGAACCTGACATTGCCATTGGCATGTGCCCACACACATGCATATATGTACACACACATGCATATACACACATGTATATGTACACACATGCATATATATACACACGTGCATATGAACACACATGCACATATATACACACGTGCATTTACATAAACATATATATATATACACACACAAGTATATATATGCATGCATGCACCACACACACACACCAATGTTTGAGTTCAGATTCTCAGATTAAGATGGTGTTGTGTCCCTGAAACTAGGATTATAAAACAGTTGTGACCTGCCTGATGTGGGTGCTAGGAATTAAACTGGAGTCCTCTGGAAGAACAGCAAATGCCCCTCAATGTTTTATTGAAGCATCCAAGAAGTACATTCTCTGTGTCTATACAAAGAGAAAGAGCATACTTTGATACAAGCAGCTAAGAAAAGCTATACCATCTAAGGATCTAATTGAGGAAGACTACACACCAATGAAAAAGGACTCCAGGCTAAATTGTGTTTCATGTTGTTAGGTTTTTTTAATTCCATTTCCTTAGCAGAAAGTTGTTTGATCTTCAGCCCCCACTCCCCCTCCCTGCAGAGTTTAAGATGCAGAATTTGATGAGGTTTCTCTCTTATGAAACAGGTGGGCCAGGCCAAAGATGAACTGCTGACCAATCAGCTGATCGACCACCTGATGGGGGAGAGCGATGGCATGCCAAAGGTACAGGAGATTCTGCAGGGCGGGTGCCTGTGCCCTAGTCTTGTCTTCTCTGGTCTTCTGTTCACCTGTCCTGACTTGACACACTTATACAAGTGTCACCCGGAAAGTAGCCACAGCCATGTTAGAAAGTGCCATAAATGCCAGAGTGGACCTGTACAATAGCTGCCTCTCCCATGTAACTGTCCTCCCCCATGTAACAGTCCTTCCCCCATGTAAAAGTCTTCTCATATATAATAGTCCTCCTCATGTAACAGTACTCCCCATGTAATAGTTTTCCCCTATGTAACAGTCCTCCCCATGTAGTAGTGCTCCCCCATGTAACAGTTCTCCCCCATATAACAGTCCCCCCATGTAACAGTCCTCCCCCATGTAACAGTCCCCCCATGTAACAGTCCTCCCCCATGTAAGTCCTCCCCCATGTAACAGTCCTCTCCCCATGTAACAGTCCCCCCCATGTAACAGTCCCCCCCCATGTAAATCCTCCCCCATGTAACAGTCCTCCCCCCATGTAACAGTCCCCCCATGTAACAGTCCCCCCATGTAAGTCTTCACCCCATGTAACAACCCTCCCCATGTAACAGTCCCCCCATGTGTCAGTCCTCCCCCATGTAACAGTCCTCCCCCCATGTAACAGTCCCCCCATGTAACAGTCCCCCCATGTAAGTCTTCACCCCATGTAACAACCCTCCCCATGTAACAGTCCTCCCCCATGTAAGTCCTCCCCCATGTAACAGTCCTTCCCCCCATGTAACAGTCCTCCCCCCATGTAACAGTCCTCCCCCCATGTAACAAACAGTCCTCCCCATGTAACAATCCTCCCCATGTAACAGTCCTCCCCATGTAACAGTCCTCCCCCATGTAACAGTCCTCCCCCCATGTAACAGTCCTCCCCACCCAGCTTTTTCTAAACTGTTATAATTTTATTCTAGAAATTGTATAAAATAATTATTGAAATTGTTGACTTAGCACTGAGCCCTAAAAACAAGTGTTTTGAGCCGGGCATGGTGGCGCACGCCTTTGATCCCAGCACTTGGGAGGCAGATGCAGGCAGATTTCTGAGTTCTGGTCTACAGAGTGAGCTCCAGGACAGCCAGAGCTATACAGAGAAACCCTGTCTCAAAAAACAAAAAAAAAAAACAAAAAACAAAAAAAAAAGTGTTTTATCTATAATTTTAAAATTGTAGAATATAAAGTCATCTTAAACATAAGTCATAGGTCAGGCTAAAAGTGTCAGATGTCAGAATCCATGGTCTCTGCAGATTACTGCAGGAGATCTGCCTTCCCCATCCTGGTGAGGACAGATGTCATGCCTGAGGAAGCACCCCGGAGCCCTTTGTACCCCTTTGTCTTCATGTGCAAAGCCATCTGCTGTGACAGTCATTGCTGAGGAGAGACAGCAGTGCCCTCACCGTGGGCAGGAGACTGAATCTCACTCAGTACTCCTTACCTTTATCTTACAGTGATGTCATGGAGACCCAGAGGTGCCTAGTGACTTGACAAAAGGCACAGTCCCTTGTTTGCTGTCCCACACCCTCTCCCATTGTGTCAGCTAACCTTGGTAACTTGGAAACCATTCCCAAGTACAGAGTGAAACAGCCTTGGTTTGGAATCCAGGGGAAAGTGGTGGTGGCATTGTGAACAAAAGAGACTTCCATGGGTGTTAAAATGTCCCGGTCTGCAGTCCAGGAGGGGCTGTGTGGAGCAGGCCTCCAGGAATAGTGTGCACCTGGGTCACTTTGCTCCAGAGCCTAACTCTGTCCCGTTCTGTTCACCTTCCCATCCACAAAACTAACACAGGGCACACCTGAGGGTTTAGCTCAGTTAAACCCCCCCCCACCCCCCTTAGAATAAGCACCCACACATACTCAGCTGGGCAAACATTCCACGAGCCAACTTGCTGGCTTTTAAAAAGGTCACTTCTGTTTCTGGGAGCTCAATGTGGTTATGACTAAAAGAAACACAGTTACAGGTGTTTCTCTCTCCGCACGGCTAATGAAGAAAGTGATGTCTTGCTAATGGTTTGTGCACCAGGACGCCAAGTACCTGTTCCGCTTGTACATGGCGCTAAAGCAGTACCGTGAAGCAGCCCGGACCGCCATCATCATCGCCAGAGAAGAGCAGTCTGCAGGTGTGTTCCTAACACTAACTGGTTCCTGAGGTGCTAGGGCTCAAGCCAGGACCCAGCCTATACCAGGACAGGGCTTTACCACCAAGCTATGTCTCTAGCACCAGGTCCCTGATAAGTTTTTCTACCTAAACAGGTACTGGAAGAAAGGCCAGTAAAGAGTAGCTAGCTTCTAGCCTAGGCTGCCTGACTCCAGAGGACTCCAGATCCCGTTTTCTAGGATGCAGAGAAGGAAAAGTCATGCCCTAGCCCAAGGGATGTGAAGTGACTACACGGAGGCCCTTTGCTGGGCTGTTTCTTCTCTGCATGTGCACTGTGTGTCCTCTCCAACACCCCGACAGCATTCCCCTCAAACTGCATGTATTTGGCCTTCACACGTAAAAGATGTTGGCTGTTATCATTATGGACCTGGCTCTTCATAACCTGCAGAGCTACTTAGTGGAGTCTTAAGAATAGCTGTGTTTACTTGCGTGTTCTGTACATACTTATTGAGTAGTCAGTGACCTTGTCTGAGATTGTCACTCACATTTGTGTCTGCTCACGTTGACACCTGCTGTCTCTCAGATGCACGCCAGGAACTCGGGACCCAGAGAGAACTGGGCCACAGTTCTGCCCTTAAGGGTCACGATTAGAAGCAAGAGAAAGGAATTGAGTTCAGAGTTGTTATTCAGGGTGACAAGTGCTGCAGTAGAGAAAGAAATCTGACCAGAAGGGCCCAGGGCCTCCTAAAGATGAGGTGTGGGCAGAGATGGGGGATGTAAGAGCAAGAGATGAGGCTGCTGCCTGCCTGGGAAGGCGCAGGCCAGCCCCAACATGGCTGTGAGCCTGTGCGCAAGAACTTTGGCTGGATCGATCGCACTGCCTTTGGGGATGGGGATGGGGTGTCTGCTTTTGTGGTACTGGTGATTACAGCTTCACGCATACTAGATAATCCTGCCACTGAGCTGTGACACCCACCCCCTTTGGAGGACTGGGGTGTTGGCTTGGAGTAAGGCTTGAGATTTTGGAAACCCTGACATCCTGTTGAGGCTCCAGAGGAAAGTTAATCAGCGGAAGAGCGTGGGGGCTCTAACCATGGGCCTGAGGAGGAGGCTGAACTTGAAGGACTCAGTGCACTTTGTGGGAGCCTCTAAGACACCAGCATTTTTACCAGAGTGATTCACTGTCTGTTATTACCATCAACAAAATAGGAAAAAACTGTTAATAACATGACTAATAGACATACTTGTAAGACAAGTGTCCAGTCTCACATCTTCCATGGTAATACCATTTTCTCTTTTGCCAAGGAAACTATCGGAATGCACACGATGTTCTTTTCAGTATGTACGCAGAACTTAAAGCCCAGAAGATCAAGATCCCCTCCGAAATGGCCACCAACCTCATGATCCTGCACAGTTACATTCTCGTGAAGGTGAGGCCTGGACAGAGTGGTAGGCGTGGGCGCCGGGGGGGTCTGCTCACACAGTGGGGCTTCCCTCGGGGGCCTGTCCGAGCATCAGAGCTGTTTCTTGTGTCTCTATTCTCAAGCAGCAAAAGCAATATGCAGGCCAGCTGCAGTGTACTGTCCTTTATATGCCGAGGGACAAGAAGTAACAAGTACAGCAGTGAGGGCTAAAAGGAGCAGCCTGAAGAACCGAGCTGGGGGGAGGGAGGGTAGTGAGGACACCAAATTCCAGTAACGGAGGGGAGGGGAGGAAGAAAGATGGGAGCAGATTTTGCTATGTATACTTTCCCATTTTGGGGGCTTTGTTTTTGTTTTTGAGACAGGGTCTCTCTATGTAGGTCAGGCTGGCCTGTTTGTTGCTAAGTGTGTATTTGGGGTCTTTTTGTTTGGTTGCTTTGGTTTTTATATTCTCTGCATGCACATAGATGGGGACTTGAGTCTAGGGCCTCACACAAAATAGACAAGCACAGCTCCCAACCCTACATAGGGTTTTCTTTTTGTTTTGTTATTATTAGCTTTAAGATAGCCACACTGTTTATACCTGGCTGCACTGGGACTTGCCGTGTAAACCAGGCTGGTTTTGAAACTGGCAATTTTCCTGCCTCTGCTTCCCCATTACCAGTGCTAGGGCTACAAGAATATGCCACCACCCCTGGCTCCTCTGTTATTAAGATTTACTTATTTGTATTATTCTAAAGTGTGTGTGTGTGTGTGTGTGTGTGTGTGTGTGTGTGTGTGCACAAGCAGAAACCATGGGCATTAGTTCCCCCTGGAGCTGGAGTTACAGGTTATGATCTACCCAACATTGGTACTGGTAGAGGATCTCAAGTCTACTGAGCCATCTCTTTAGCTACCCCCACCCCCACCCCCACCCTCACTCCCACCCCCATATGTATATTATACACTTAGGGTTTTGTAAAGATGTAGACAGGCCTGAATTTACATATTTTTCCCAAAATGTCAGTACTACCAAAGTTTCTCTTCCTAGGAGTGCTAAATCAGTTCGTCTGTCCAGCCCTGCAAGCTCGTTTAATCTTGATGGCCCCTCACACAGTCAAGTTACAAAGGATTAAAATCCTAATTATCAGCTAGATAGATAGTGACCAACAGAACCTTCTAGTGGCAGAACAGTGTCTGTGCTGACCAGTATGGTGGTCCCGTGCCAGGCTGAGGAACATCTGGCATGGAGCTGGTACAGCAGATAGAGTGAACTTTTACACTTCATGTAATTTTTAGATTTACATAGCCATGGTAAACCCTACAGGCCCAAAACACTAATTATAAAGAATAGGTATTTAGATTCCAACATTCAGCCCTGGGAGTGCAGTTCCCTTGAGGCCTCTGGAGGAACCTCCTGGGGTGGGGGAAGGCTGGAGAGGCAGAGAAGTCTTTGCTAGCATCAGACATAAGAGATGATGCCAGTGTCTCTCA
Organism: Mus musculus; assembly: GCF_000001635.26. Lineage (NCBI taxonomy): Eukaryota > Metazoa > Chordata > Mammalia > Rodentia > Muridae > Mus > Mus musculus. The sequence goes on from NC_000071.6 coordinate 65,253,868, forward strand.
GGACTGCAAATCCAGCAAAATGAAGGCAGAAGTAGAAAGAAGTTCAGAACGAGGTGGTGGGGAAAGCTGATTCTGGAAGGATCGAGCCATGCACAGCTGGGCCAGACTCTTCCATGATGAGCCAGCCTGTCACTCCCCTCCATGCCTGAGCACCCTGTGGCTTCACCTTTAGGCCAGTCTCTCACACAGAAGGGAGCACTGCCAGAACTTTCTAAAATCTGTGACCGTGGTATCCAAACCACTTAACCCTTGGACTGGGCATGTGGCTCACACTTTTAATCCTAGCACTTGGGAGGCAGACGGGGGTGGAACTCTGAATCCCAGGAGAGACTGATCTACATAGTGAGTTCCAGGACAGCTAAGGCTACCTAGAGAGACTGTGACTCAAAAAACCAAAACAAGGCAGGATGGTGGTGGTGCACACCTTTAATCCCAGGGCTCAGGAGGCAGAAGCAGGCAGATCTCTGAGTTTGAGGCCAGCCTGGTGTACAGAGGAAATTTTAGGACAGCCAGGGCTACACAGAGAGAGAAACCTTGCCTTGAAAAAAGACAGAACAAAACAAAAAAAGATGATGACAACAAACAAAACTGTTTAACCCTGTCAGGGCTGAAGAGATTAATGTAACCCTGTCACAGTATCTTTGTGGCTTTGGTCTGGGCATCTACCTCCCCCCCCACACACACACACACACTGCATCCTATCCCACCTTCTTGTTTCCCAAGCCCCATTCATAACTGCCTTGCTTTAGGCCCTCCCGCCATAGGCTCAACTCACTTCCTTTCACAAGCCCTCCTCTCCTCCCTCTTAGACCTTGACTCACTCAGCACTCGGGCTCACTACAACTTAGACAATTTGTTAGCCCCATAAAGGCCAGTTTACCTGTTTCTACATAAAAGATGGACCAAGGATCTGAATTTACCTTGGGTGGCCCAAGACAGAATACAATACATAGCTGTGGTGCCAGGTTCAAGCTGTTGAAGGTCACAGGACAGGGCCATGGTGCCGGGGACAAGCTATTGAAGGGAAAATTAGGAGGCAGCATCCCAGTACCAGGAGCCAGGCCAGGCTTGAGAATCTCGGCTTAGCCATGTTTTGGGCCACAAGCAAGAAGTTGTTTGAGGAAGCAAACATGCATTGGAGCTAATATAAGGCTGCAAAAATGAAAGACATAATTTATTTCAGATTCATGTTAAGAGTGGAGACCATATGAAGGGAGCGCGCATGCTCATTCGGGTGGCCAACAATATCAGCAAGTTCCCATCACGTAAGTACTGTCTCCACAGAGCTCTGTGCACACCTCAGGCCTCAGACAGGTGCTGAGGTGTGCACTTCCCCAACCAGGCATGTTCACAGTTCCCTGTGTGGTGACATCATGTATCCACATGATTCCAGGTAGTAGGCTGAAGTTCCTAAGACCACCCCAAAATTTGACACTTGTCCCAGAACCACAATATGGCTGAGCACGTTAGTGCGGTAGCTAAGGTCTAAGCCAGCAGAACAAGGTGCCTGGGGCAAAGCCTAAAGAAAACCAAGTGCAGGCACAAGCCTTTCAGAGTCCCCTCTGGGGACAATCACACAGAACCTGAGTCATACCTCCCCCAGAGCAAGTTGGGACACTAAGTCTGAAGTGTACACCAGGAGTGCATTACATTCACAGCCGAGGGCTTTCACTGGCAGCTGGTCACCACGGAACCTCCTGCCTGACATGTTCTCACTGCCAGAAAGAGAGGAGCCAGCACGTGTATACATAGGTGCCTCAAGACCCCCACCAGCCCTGGAAACGGGGACCTGCCCCAAAGCTGAGGCCCCAGAGGCAGGCTCACAGCCCAGTGTCTACAGTCCCTCTATTGGTAGCTGGCTCTGGACTTGTGCGTACATGTAGCTCCTGTTTTCATTTGATAGTAAGTAAGCCAGAGCAAAGGGAGTAAGTGCCCAAGACCACATTAGTATCTTATGTTTCCAAGCCTAGCAGGACATGGCTTCAGGGAAAGGTCCCTTTCTCCTGGATGGACTGTCACTAAACATTCTTAAATGAACAGACTTCATCGCACAGTGTGACAGGTGTCAACAAACTTGCTGTAAAGAATTAGATGTTAAACATCTAAGCCATTTGATCTGTCACAACTATTTAACTGCCATTTGGTGTGAATAAGATGTAAGTGAACACGTGGGGCTGGGTTCTAACAGAACTTTAATTTCTGGACGCAGATATCTGAACAGCACTTAACATATCACAAAGTATCTTGGTATTTCCTTCGACCATTTAAAACTGTAAAAACCATTCTTAGTTCATAGGTCATACAAAAGTCTAGAGGGTCAGAGTTCACCTCCCTGACGTCTTTGCTTTTGAGATAGCTCATGTAGCCCAGACTACCATGCACTCAGCTGCTGTCCGCTCTTGCTGTCTTGCAGACATCGTGCCTATCCTGACGTCTACTGTGATTGAGTGTCATAGGGCAGGCCTGAAAAACTCTGCCTTCAGCTTTGCAGCTATGCTGATGAGGCCTGAATACCGCAACAAAATTGATGCCAAGTACAAAAAGAAAATTGAGGCGATGGTCAGGTGAGCAAACACAGACATTTCTACCATCCAATCACAGCTTCAGGGGGAAGCTTCTAATTTACACATGCTTCATAAAAAAGTGGGTAGGGGTGGGGATAGAGCTAGTTACCATCGGCTCTTAAATTTTTAAAACAGAATCAGCTTTAAAACAGTCCTTTGAACTACACTTACATAACGTGCTCCAAAGCTACATATGGCTCATAGCCACCATACTGGATGGTAAAGAATTAGGACAAGCTCACTGGCCTGAAAAGGTCTGTTTAACATCACTGGGCAGCCTTTACCATCAGTCACACACAAGACACAGAGGGAAAATCCCACATTTGCCACACTCGCCCACCAGTGAGGAGACATTAAGGCCTGCCTGTGCTACCCTGTGCAGTGGCTGGGAATGCCAGCTGGATCTGGCCAGGCTCAAGAGTGCTTCCTCTTCCTGGGATCTAGGCTCTGGCCGCCAAATATCTGGGAAGTACTTAAGCCTGTAAAAAAATTAGCTCTTTCTAGACAGTGCTGCTTCTCTTCTCACCGAATTACAAGGAACCAAGTGGTATTTGTAAATGCTTTCCCCAGGAGACCCGATACTTCAGAGACAGAAGAGGCCACCACCCCATGTCCATTCTGCCAGTTTCTTCTCCCAGAATGTGAGCTCCTCTGTCCTGGCTGTAAAAACAACATTCCCTATTGCATTGCAACAGTAAGTTTCCCTGTAATAATGTCCGCTTTCCCCTTGAATACTCACTTGATGTGCCAATGTTATCTTCACTTTCAATACTCTCTTCTGACTCATTTTCCAGAACATTTAGCATGAAATCCCATGGTCAACAGAGGTGAAGTTCAGAGCACACAGGCCCAGAGGCATACTGTGGCATTTATAACTAGTAGCTTACTTTTACCATTAAGGCATCAGGCAGGTGTTTATGGCACACACCTTTAATCCCAGAACTTGGGAGGCAGGGAGGCAGGCGAATCTCTTGAGTTCAAGGCCAGCCGGGTCTCCAGAATGAGCTCCAAGACAGCCAGATCTACACAGAGAAATACTGTCTTAAGCTCACTGCTCCAAGACCCACTATCAGAAAACTAAAATGTCAAACTAAATGTTCATCCCTTGGCTAATTAATGTAAGCTATATTTTGAAGGAAAATAAATTCACATATTGAAGGAAAAAGTCAAAGCTTAAACATGAACCGGCTAAGTCAAACTCAGCTATAGCCTTTTGGCTGCATTTTTCTAGACAGTTACCAGCAATATGAAGTACCAATGATGTCCTGAGTCAGAAGCCTGTCTTTACTCTTAAATGTTTCCAGGGCCGACACATGTTGAAAGACGACTGGACAATGTGCCCGCATTGTGGCTTCCCTGCTCTGTACTCAGAATTCAAGATGTAAGTAACACAGTCCCAGTACTACAAATGAATCCAGAAACAGGACCTTTTATTTTCTGCCACTCCCTTGCTTTGAGGGCCCCTCACCCCAAATCCCTAAAGATCCCGAGGACCCAAATCTGTCATCTTGGAAGGACCTTCCGTGACCTGAGAGCATTTCCCTCTTGTCGCTCCTCAGTGGACATGTTAAGAGGTGTAGGGAGGTGGAAGATTTTCCCATTAGCTTAACCTGAAGATAAAGACGTGTTAATTATGTATTTCATTTACTCTGCATTTATCTCCCCCAAACAGCTTACTAAACAGTGAAAGCACGTGTCCTATGTGTTCAGAAAGATTAAACTCCAGTCAACTGAAAAAAATTACAGACTGCTCGCAGTACCTACGGACAGAGATGGAATAGTGAGCCGCAGGCCCAGGTGAAGGCCCCAAAGCCCAGTTACACAGCTTCGTTCTTCATGTTCACATGGACTCCTCTTTGTGTACCATGTAACTATCAAAGTCCAACGCTCCCAACGGGCCTTTTCTTTATGTAATAAGGCTTTCCAGGTGGCAACGCAGCATCATGGATTCTAACTAGAATGTATTTGATCAAACTATAGGAGTTATTTTTAATCAGCCCCTCCATTACAACTAGAGCCAGCTTCCTTTAAATGGGAGCTTTTCGGTTGACTATACAAAGTTGCGAGATGTTTTGTTTTGTTTTGTTTTGTTTTGTTACCAGGGTTACTCTTTATAGCCCTGGCTGTCCTGGAACTCACTTTGTAGACCAGGCTGGCCTCAAACTCAGAAATCTGCCTCCCACGTACTGGGATTAAAGACGTGCGCCGCCATGCCCGGCCCAGAGATTTTTGACATGTTTCTTTTCCTAAATCTCACTTTGGCCACACAAAGCTACACACATACTCCTCCCACTCATTCCAGTGACGAGGATTTTTGCAGGAGGGACCCTAACCTGGAATTCCCTAAAATGGAATTCTAGGTCATGGTCACACACGCAGGCTTGGAGCCAGCTCCAGCCTGTTTGTCTCTTCTAGCTCCCGTGCTGCCCTTTTGCTGTTACTGAACGGTGGAACTGTTCTCACAGGGGCTGCAGCATAAAATGTCTTTCCTAGTCTATCTTTCTGGCTCAGTGAGTGTGAAGCAGAGCAGAGCATCTTTTGTGTCCTTGTCGGCCATTTGCACGCGTCTCAAAGTTACAACTAGATTGCCTTTATAAGAGTCAATGTAAGTTTGATGATGTAATACTTGCAAATATTTTTTGGTGGGCTTTTCACTTTCTTGCTATCTTTCCAACACACAAAAATATCAAACTCAGGTCATCAGGGCCCCTTTACCCAATGAGCTATTTTACAGGTTCTGAAAGCAGGTTTCACTCACTCAGGCTGGCCTTGACTTTGCAGTAGTGCTCCTGCTCTGCAGGTCTAGGATCACGGGCTTACGACATCATGCATCATCACTTTTTTATTAGGATGTTTTGTTTTCTTTTTTCAGAAGAGCCCCCAATCTAGTTTGTCTTTTCTTAGTTTTCTGAATATCCAATTTTGTCAAATGAATTGTGTGAACTGATAGTAAAAGTTCCTCCCTTGACTCCAGTCCTTTATCCCATTTATATTGATTTTTTAGTGCTAAAATCAACCTTTATTCGTGGAATGGATGAACTCAGCTCACCATGGCGTGGTTTCCAGCTGCCCTGACTCATGGGCTTGCCCTAGGTGCACACACAGGGAGGCCCTGACTCTAACCCGACACATCTCTCTTTCAAAAGACAGCAGCCCACAGCTGCTTTCCAAAATCTTTGGGCACGTGGTTGCTTACTGTATTCTGTCCCAACTTTACAGCTCTATCTGTGGGAAGACAAATGTGTATCTCTGCCACTTGTAAAGGCGGAGCCATGTTAATGGATCCTGCCCTGCGTTAATGTATGATACATTTTAGAAACCTAAACTGTGTCAATCAGAGCTCCTTGAAGCCATGTCTTCAGTGGACTGGGATTATGCACCGTCATGATGCTGTCTCCTTACACAATGACCACTGTTGAAGGTATTGCTCCCTGGCTGAGAAGGAACCTTTGTCTAATTTCAGGAAAATCATGTTCTCTCTAGCCTGCCAAGCAGCCTCAACATTTTCAAATCTCTCACAGTACGGCGGCTCATATGATACTGACATCTCAGTAGCATGCCATGTAGCTCTGGGCAGGAAGCTCAATACTGTCTGTCTCAAAGTCGAAGGAAATGAGCAGGAAACCAGCTTTATCACCATTTTACCTGAGACCCGTCTAATGTTCTGTTTGTCCTCCCTTAGACAGTGCTCCCGAGTAGATGGCACCTCTCCTGGGGAGGCTGTGTCCACCCCTGGAGACATAAAAGAATGATTCTCCTTGGAGTCAGAAACATGAGCCAGGCCAGCACGTTCAGCCTCTGCAGTGACAGTGACTCGGTGACACAACCGCTGTTCACCCAAATCTGCGTACTTCCTCTTCAAAGTCCTGTGTGTTCTGTGCTCTGTACTATTAATAGTATATGATTGTAAATACTAAGTTTTTTAAATAACTTTTATATTTAAGTATCTCCTTTAAAATAAAATTGTTGACTAGATACATCTAACATTTTCCTGGATTTGATTTGGATACAGAGAAAGACATGAAGCTTGGCGGGGTCAGACAGAACACTGCACAAAGTCGGAAATAGGAAGGGCACGAAGCAGAGTCTGCTCCTTTAACCAAAGACAAGCCATCTTTTAAAAAGTGTGTCTGCTCATTCTGTTGCACACAAATGTAAAGTTTATCAGTTGATTCCCTCTGAAACATACATATACATTATCTCTTACCTTCTGGAGTTGAAGATTCTTTTGTTTTCTTTTTCTTTTTTTTCTTTTTCTTTTTTTTTTCTTTTTTTTTTGAAACAGGGTTTCTCTGTGTAGCCCTGGCTGTCCTGGAACTCACTTTGTAGACCAGGCTGGCCTGGAACTCAGAAATCCGCCTGCCTCTGCCTCCCGAGTGCTGGGATCAAAGGCGTGCACCACGACGCCCGGCTGAAGATTCTTTTCAAGTGCCACACTCACTTGCAAGAAGTCTGTACTTCATTTTTTGTCATGACCTAGGACCAATGTCACCAAAGCTTGAATAGCCAACAGACATGGGTCAGCTGGGTCACGTGATTAGCCTTTATATACAGTCACCAACAACTGAACATTAACAGTAGCGCTTAGGGGCCCAAGTGCCAGTAATGTTTCCTGGTGTCTTAACATCCCACCATCATGACTCCTGCTATATCTGTTGTCTTAAGGGCTCACCAGAAGCCTTGGCCTCTCTTAATAAAAACCTCACCAGTGCCAAGCCGCCACCTCACGGCACTGGGGCATCCCGGCCACCTAGCACGGAGAAGACAAGCAGGCTGCATTCTGCGATTCCCACGCCTCAGCCTTCCCACGTGAGCACACTTGTCCCAGAACTCCAGGAAGATCTTCATTCTTGGTGTATATCAAGTCTACTCATTTAAAATAACCCCAAGAGGTCAAGAAATAAAATGTATCAAAAGGGACTACAGGAAATTGTCTGTGAGAGGCAGCCATTTAAACGGCCATGACTCGGTGCTCTCCACAGGCCATTTCAGGAGCTGCTAGGAGGTTCAATACCAATGCAGACGTGTGGGTCCCCCTTCTGCTCCCACCCTTCCCCTGCACCCTTACTTCATGTTTAGGGGCTTCAAGGAGAAACCCAGCAGACTCCTGTTGCTGTCCTCCTGTATTAAACAGCATATTTACAGTTTCTAAACTTTATTATTTTAAAACGTTTTCCCAGCATTCACCATTTAAATCATAAGTGAACTGTGAGGAGCACTGTGTTTTGTTCTGAAAGCAAGCAGATTACCAGCCCTTTCCTGGAATGCATATCCAACAGCGGGAAACATGACTTTTTTGTCCCAAAGTAACAGAAATGGAAAAATATGCACTAAAAAACCATCTATCTCCTCTGGGTGAGGAAGCCTTCACTGCAGCAGGCAAGTTTCAACACAGAAGAGAGGGGCAAGACTCAGTACGCTCAGGTTTAAGGCAGTGTTTTATTTCCATAATAACCGACTGACCTCCACGAAACACATCTTTCATGCTGGTTAATACACTTTCAATGTCTCCAGGACTTCTGTTTCTTCTCCCAACAAGGCCATGAGAACTCAAAAAGACAGAGCTTGGCCCTTCCTTTATAATCTTTTTGGCATATACCTCTCAGAGGCAGCATAGACCTCTGAGCACTTTCTGATTTAAAAAGAACTAAACACCTAAAGGCCAGGTTACAGCCAAGGCCCAGGGTCCCTCAACAAGCACAGTTCTAGATACAATCTGGAATTCCAGTAGGGCTTATAGACTCCATCACAGGACAGCATCTCCCGGCCAGAATGAGCCTGTGGGTCTGACCCAGCCTACACTCCACTACTGGTTTCAACCTGATGGCTAAGACTGCATGGGGACAGGAATGTGTAGCAGTCCCATGTGTGCACACCCTGACTAGCCAAGTGGCTTCTCTCAGACTACCTATAGCAGCAATGTGGTCAGGACAAGGGGATGCTGGGAATTTGAGCTCTGACCCTTCACCTGCAGAACTGCAATTCACAGAGTTAGTAAGAACTGCTGAATACTGTAATCCAACCAAATTAATAAGGAAAGTAATATACAGCATAACAGTCTGCTACTCAAGGTGACAGTGACCCATGCGCTACGTGGATATCTGATTCCTGATGCACGCTTTGCAAAATACCTGATAATACACCAAGAATACTCGGCTCCAGGTGGTAGCTGCTTTGGATTAAGATTTATTTACAGAATTTCACCATAAAATAACTACCATGTTTAAAAAAAAAAAATTGAGCATTGTTCCTCTAAAGGCCATTAGGATAAACTTAAGCTACAAAAGATGCCCACTGCGTCCCGTCTTGCTATGGTTAACTAAACTCTGACTCCATGCCTGTGTACTTTCTAGTTTTGATTCTACACAGTCACTTTGAAGCCCAGCAATCTAACAGTTAGGCAGGGACACTGCAGGGCTGGAACAGTCCTACCCACCTCTATAAGAGGTGCAGGAGAGCTGGCTAGTTAGACCTTCTAGCTGTACCGTCCTTTATAATGGGACCACCAGGCCACCCCGCTGTGCTACACCAAACTTGTTACTCTGGCAAAGGGTGAGGCTCTCAGGCTCTAGGCCAGCTGGACTGGCCGAGAGGGTAAGTTAACAGCAGTTATTGGTACTAAACAGTGATTTCATTTCTTCCAATTCTTTCCTTTTCCTTTTTTGGACTCCTTCTCTCTTTCTGACTTTGAAGGTTTTGAAGATCTTGTCTTTTTCTGCTGGAGGAAACACAACAGTTAATATACCGCTGAGTAAATGACACGCCGACAGACTCTTTCCCTACAATTTAATTAGAAAAGCGAGGTCACAGTATCTACCGCTGCCTCTGAGAAGTGACAAGCAAGCTCTCGTCCTGAAAGGCAACAGCACAGGAATTGCTCAGGTCTAGAGCTAGGTACACCCCGTGTGAGCCAGGCTCTGGATTCAGAACATAGAGTACTTAGGGAAGCCAGAACAAACAAAGGTGACTTACAAACATGGCACTGTCTACATGAGGAACTTCCCTTTCTTACTCTCCCACAGGACATCTGAGCACACTCATTTTGTGAAGAGAAAGAAAGCCAATCCAACTGCAAAGCACGTCTGTCTAACAGGCGTGCCACACAGGAAGACAGTGAGGTGGAGGAGGCTGTGCCCGGTCTCAGGATTCCATGCCCCATCTAACCTTTACTAGCAAAAGACAAAACAAGTCTTACTCTGAGAAATTTTTATAGATAATTTGATGGCCCATAAAACACGAGAAACAGCAGTGGGCAAGAGGTTTAAATTGTTCTGTTTACGCTGTAAAATACACCTGTGGCTTAAAGCATATACTAATGGCCAGGTATAACCAGTGCCCTCCTGGGGCAGCTGAGGTGACTGAGAGGGCAAAGTACTATTTTCACCAGCTTCAAAGCCTAAGCTCAGATCCTCAACAGCTACATAACGGCACACATCTAAAACCTCAGTGCTAGGGAGAGGGGAACATGCACAGACAGACCCTGAGGACTTGCTGGCTAGCTACCTAGCCAAAGCAGCAAGCTCCAGGTTCACTGAGAGGCTCTGTCTCAAAAACTAAGTAGACAGGAATAGAGGGACACTTGACCTCTAGGTCCCACATGTGTTTGAACACACACATGCACTCTTCCTACAGAATTATGATGGCCATAACTTCACTTTATAAAAAATGAAACCTATCCCATCACCTTCAATTAAAATGAGCAAGACATAATTGTATTTCCAGCTCTCCATGCTACCTGCAGAACAGGCCTTATTTTCACACGGCACTTTACACAGAAGAAGAGGTACCCTGCCCACAGCTGAGTGCACTACCTTGATCATGGCGTCAGTCTCCACTGCATCCTGCTCTTTCTCAGACTGAGTGTCATCTTCCTGGAACTCCTCACTGTACTCAGAATCCAGTGCTGGACCCGTGCTGAGCCTCGATGTCTTTACTACCTGAAGTGAGTATGGGGTCAGGTGGGCCTCCTTATTGTAGGCTCTTGTGAAGGCCGCTTTCACCTAAAGAAAGAGAAGAGAGGTTGTGAGTGCTGCACAATCCTGAGCATCAGTTAAGTCCAAGTTTTGAGAAGCCTGGGAAAGCCCTTGAAATTATTTGCAAACTAGGTACACACCTAACAGAGATACAAGTACCTTCATTCTTCTCTAGAGACGGTCTGTGTGTGTGTGTTCCGAGATCGTGTACACTAAACCACACCATCACTCAGCTACATCTCCATTTGTTTTTATTTTATTTGAGAATTTTGAGCCCACAGCTCAAGGAAAAAAAGATGAAGAATCAATGGTTCAAACTAATCAGTACCCCCGGAGCTTGTGTCTCTAGCTGCATGTGTAGCAGAAGATGGCCTAGTTGGCCATCATTGGGAAGAGAGGCCCTTTGGTCTAGCAACCTTTAAATTCCCCAATACAGGGAAACACCAGGGCCAAGAAGTGGGAGTGAGTGGGTAGGGGAGCAGGGTAAGGGGAGGGTATAGGGAACTTTCGGGATAGCATTTGAAATGTAAATGAAGAAAATATCTAATAAAAAAATGTGGGGGAAAAAAAAAGAATCAATGGCTCAGCAAAGTGGTTGGCACACCTCAGCACTCAGAAGGCCAAGGCAGATGGATCTCTGAGTTCAAGGCTAGCCAGGTTTACAGAACAAGTTTCAAGACAGCCGGACTACACAAGAGAAACCCTGTCTCAAAAAGAGCAAAACCAAAAACGAATTAGTGGTTGGTCTATGAATCAAAAAATAAGTCAAAAAGAGCTCACTCTAAGAATCAAGCTAGGCTTGACTGAAACCATGGCAGCTGGCACACCAGTAGCACATGCCTGTAATGCCAGCCACCTGAGGAGGCTAAGGCAGAAGAGTGCAGGCTCTGGGGTTGCCTGGGCTAAGGACAGCATGGTGAAGGTCAGCCTGGGTGACTTGTGAGCTGGAGAGAGGCTCAGCAGTAGAGTGCATGTCTGGTTTGCAGAAGGTACGAGGACCTGTCTCTAGCTCTGGGAAAGAACAGCAGTCTGTTCATCTTTGCTATGATAAAAGTGGTTGCTTCGGAGTACTAAGTAACTTTAATAACCTCAGCTTCAAGCTTCATCCCAACAAGGAATGTCTACTGTAACAGTAAACGGAAGCCAGTAAGCCAGAGGACACGTGACACACACAGAGTGTCCTCTCCGAGTGCATCCATGTGTGAGGAGTGAGGCTCCAGCACATGTCATGTCACATCACTGGGTGCTCATGCTCACCACAGACAGACCTCCATGGACGAGCACCAGGAACACACACTAGGTCAGCAGGTAGACTAAGACAGGAAATGTGGCACACAGTTACAGTCCTACAAGCAGGAGAATTAGGCGCGCAAGGCCAGCCTGGTAAGAGAAAAACTTATAAACACCCTCAGGCTGTGAACACATTCTTCCTTTTAGCCCTCTAGCCCTGCCTCGCGCTCACACTCAGGCTCGCCCCACTGCCCACACTTATCCTCTCGCCTTTGCACTCAATTTGAGGCCAAGATAAAACCACAAAGGCAGTGTGGGGTCTCAGCCTTCTCTGGCCACTGTCCAGGACAGTAGCAAACACTCGGGGGGAGGAACAAACTGTCTACAGTCCCCAGCACATCCCTCGAGCGCTGCTAGCACAGCATGGCCATTTCCAAGGACCGTGGACAGTGGGCAGTGCATCTTACCTTGGGATCCAGCTTGGAAAAGGCACTGGGCTTGCCCCCCCAGCTGCTAACTTCCATGATGTTCTCAAAATCTTCTTTCATCAGATAGTATGTGTCCATAAGTTTGATGACATGCTGAGCCCCTTCTACCCCTTGTGAGGTCAAGGGTCGTACAAGTGCGTCTCTGATGTGTGACAGGTAATCCATGTTCACTGTCCTTTTGCTGGAGTAAGTTCTGAAACAGAAGGACACAAATCTTTATTTTTTAAATCATGTGAATGGCACCCTATCTCCCAATTCCCCACATTAGATCATCAACACCAGTGAATCAGGCACAGCTCAAGTTTTTATCTTTTAAGCATGTAGTCATTTTATACCATGTAAGTTATTTCACAGGTCCTTTTAATGAATAGTATTTTATCCTAGGAGAACAGCTCTTAGGGCAGCCAAATGGCTCAGGGGTAAGGTACTTGTCCTGCAAGCCTCGTGACCTGAGTTGCATGCCTATCCCACAAATGGACCTTCACAAGCACTCTGTAGCACGCACGTGAACACACACAGTGAGAAACACAAGCAGAATACTGACTTCAAAATGAGTCACTGAAATAGACACATTCGCACCACTCAATCAATGGACTGAAATATAAAAAAAAATTTCAGCCAAGTATGATGGTGCATGCTTTAAAACCAGCACTCGAAAGAAGTGACAGGAAGAGCTGTCAGTCCAAGGCCAGTTTGGTCTACATAAAGAGCTCCAGGCTACACAAGGTTACAGAGTGAAAGTGTGTGTGTGTGTGTGTGTGTGTGTGTGTGTGTGGTGTGTGTGTGTGGTGTGTGTTTGTGTGTGTGTGTGTGAGAGAGAGAGAGAGACCCAGAGAGAGAGAGAGAGAGAGAGAGAAAGGGGGCAGAGAGAGGGAGGGGAGAGAAAGAGAAAGAGAGAGAGAGAGAGAGAGAGAGAGAGAGAGAGAGAGAGAGAGAGAGAGAGAAAGAGGGGGCAGAGAGAGGGAGGGGAGAGAGAGAGAGAGAGTAGAGAGGGAGGGGAGAGAGAGGAGAGAGAGAGAGACCCTGTAAACTAGGCATGCACTTCTGTGCCCACCCTAAACTGCTTATGCAAACCTAGCAGCGTTCAGTGGGACACCTAGCACTCCTCCCCACTGTGCTCAAAGGCAGTTTTCTACTTCTTTGCTCTGTGACTAGAAAGCAAACACTTCACTAACTTCCATCTTACTCCAACATCCCAACAATTACATCCCTGTGCTCACCCTTACCATAGCCAAATACATCCTTCCCAGTCCAAAATAGTAAAGGCATCGGGAAACAGCAGTGAGATTTTCTTTGACATATGCCATTCCTGTGTGAGTGAGTGTTTAATATCTTTCGGTTTCTGATTGTAAAAGACACAACTGTACAAAAAACGCCTCCCTTGTACTTCCTCATGTCTATGCTCTGACTCTTCCCATCTAGAGAAAGGCTTTCCCTCTAACTCCAAGAAAACGTCAAGGAACGCGCCTGCTGAGCTGGGAAATGGTCGGTGCCACCTAGAAGCAGGGAAGCAGGCTCTGGGCTGCTGAGAGCTAGTAGAATGTTATCAAGAAATAACTTTGTGGTGGGATATCCCTTTAATCACATTACTCCAGAGGCAGTAGGAGGCAGATCTCTGAGTTCAAGGCCAACCTAGTCTATATAGCAAGTTCCAATCCAGCCAGGGCTATACAGAGGAAGAAAAAAAAAAAAAAAAAAAAAACCAAAAAATTTAAATCACTCTTTAATACAAAAAAAAACAAAAAAATAAATGATTTTTTCCTCCCTAATATTGTCACTCCTGTAAAAATAACTGAGCAAAAATAATATTTCTAATGGTAACATACTATCTTTTATAATTGCTTCTGGCTTCAAACCTGGTAACTTAATGTCCAGGTACTTTAAGCTTGGGGAACCACAAGCTGTATGTCGAAGTGACACCTAGCAAGCTCAACACAACCTAGTGGCTCCTCCATCCCCCATGCTACAAAGCAGCCCCTTCAAATCTCTATGACCCTGACATACATGGCAGCTTCTACTTTACAAAGACCTGGTGACTCCACTGGGCCCACCTAGGTAACCCCTCAGGGAGACAATAAATGTGTGGCCATTCTGTGTAGAGCAGCAACAGACACTATGAGTGGAATAAAAAACTGTTGCCAAGATCTAAGAAGAGGGACTTTAGTAGGAACTAGAATTTCACAGGACAGGAATGGCCTCAGCATTACCCAGGGACCTGGGTGGGTCTGGACCAATAGGTAACATTCTGGGATCCAGAAGTGGAAATAAGATTCTTACAGCCTTCTTGGTTATAAGCCTTCACATTTTAAAAATTTATAAACTTTAACAAACTGTGATAAACTCAAATACTTCTGAATTTCTAATCACTTTCAAGTGTATTCACTTTCGTTATCCAAGTGGCGGTCTCCTGTTACATGCCAACCGTGTTCCCTATCTCAGATGACCAGGCCAGCTTTTCTAGTAAAACAGGTAAAAACTAACTCATTTCTTTATGAACACTTCAGTTTTTCATAGTAACTATTCTGAAGCAGGGAAGATATTCCACTAAAAACAACAAACACCAGCAGACCTCAGATGTACACACACTTAAAATGTATCAGTCTCCCATCACAAGACAAATGCCGCCTGGCTGCTTCTAAACCTTCATGCTGATAACAGAGGACGAACTCAGGCCAAACAGCAGGAACTTAGGAGAGATCCTTCAGATGATGAGCAACAAAGCCAAAACTAGAACACCCACCTTCCTTTAAGCACATGCTATCCTATGCTATAAAGGCTAATGCACCTACTAACAAAATGGCAGAGGGTGCACTGCTTCTGCTTACCTAAGACTCATGTGCAAGGATAGGTCCTGAACAATCCGATCATGTTTGCCCGTAGACGAGTGCTTCCCCAGCCAGCTCGGGAAGCTCGGAAACTGAGTCATGTAGCCCCGCATCAACTCTCCAGGAAGAACACTGGCATAGATGGCCTGGGAGGAAAGAAAAAAAGCAATCAAACAGAGTCAGAATTGAAATCTGGTATAAGGCGATTTCTTTGGAAGCTCTGCATCCTCACTGCGAGGTATAAAGAGTGAAACAATCCAACTGTAGCATTTGAAGGTGAGGTTAATGCAGAGTGATCTGTAGTAGAGAATGTCACTACAAGGGAGCTCTCCTGAGTAAAAGTTGGATGCCTTGTAAGAGGAAGAGAGATCAAGCATATATACAGTGCTCGCGCGCGCCCCTCCTGCCATGTGATGCCTTGTGCCACCGCAGCACTCCGTAAGCAAGCTACCAGACACAGGCTCTTCATCTCCCAAAACTGTGAGCTCAATAAACTTTCCTTTAAATTTCACCCAGTTTGTGGGCAGTGTGTTATAGCAACTGAAAAAGGAAAAGCAGTCTATACAGGAAGAAACAGCCCACTGTCTGAGTACAGTGTGCTAGCTCCCTGTCCAAATTACAGGTATAAGAAATTTCTCCTATAGAAAACAAAATAACGACTGGGAAGAAAGTTTAGGTAAAGCGTTTGCCAAGCATGAAGACCTGATCCCCAACAGCCACGGGGAAAAAAAGGCATTTATTTATACTCTCACTAGTAACCCCAACACTGGGAGGAAACAAGAGAATCTTTGGGACTCAATGACAGGTCACCCTAGCCTAATCAAGTTCCAGGCCATCAAGACACTGTCTCTATTATCGTGGGGCTGAAGAGATGGCTCAGCCACTAAGAACATGTACTGCTCTTCCAGAGGAGCCTAATTTAGTTCTGAGCATTCACACTGGGCAGTTCAAAGTTTCAAGAAGATCAAATACATCTGCCTCCATGGGTACCTGCACTCATATGCACATGCACACACAACACATAGATGTACATGTACTTTAATAAGTAAACATATGGAGGGAGAGGTGGGGCCTGGAGAGACAGCTCAACAGTTAAGAGTGCTTACTGTTCTTCCAGAAGACACAAATTCAGTTTCCAGTACAAGTAGCTGTGTGGCTACAACCACCTGTTGTAACTCCAGCTCCAGGGAAGTCAACACCCTCTTCTGGCTTCCACATGTATCCACCCACATGCACGCACACACATGAGCACACGTGTGCATGCGCTCTCTCTCGCTCTCTCTCGCTCTCTCTCTCTCTCTCTCTCTCTCTCTCTCTCTCTCTCTCTCTCTCTCTCTCTCTCTCTCCCTCGCTCTCTCCCTCTCCCTCTCCCTCTCCCTCCCCTCTTCTCTCAAAAAAGAAAAAAGCTAGGCATGGCAGTATACACCTTTAATCCCGGGACTTAGAAGGCAGAGGCAGGCAGATCTCAGGTGACAGGCTGGTCTACAGAGAGAGTTCAGAGTTCTAGGGCAGCCAAGGCTACATAGTAAGACCCTGCTCAGAGAAAAACCAACAAAACCAAACCAAACAGAAACCAAGGTGGACAGCACCCGATGAATAAGGCCTCCTCATACATGTGAACGCACACACACACTCCAGTGCACAGAAGTGGAGGGAGAGGTAATGAACATAGGAAGAGACTCCAATCAACCCAGGTCTCCAACTATCTCAGAGGTCATCCTGACCTTGACCAACTGACCTCAGAATACCTGCCATTTCTCAGTTGCCAGTCTCACAGCACAGAACCATTTAGCATAAGAAACTGACTACACAGGGAGATTAATATGGACTGCCTAGTTGAAAACAGAATAATCGGGCTGGTGAAATGACCCAGCAGTTAAGAGCACTGACTGCTCTTCTGAAGATTCTGAGTTCAAATCCCAGCAACCACATGGTGGCTTACAACCATCTGTAATAAGATCTGACGCCCTCTTCTGGTGTGTCTGAAGATAGCTACAGTGTACTAACATATAACAATAAATCAGAAAGAAAGAAAGAAAGAAAGAAAGAAAGAAAGAAAGGAAGGAAGGAAGGAAGGAAGGAAGGAAGGAAGGAAGGAAGGAAGGAAGGAAGGAAGGAAGGAAGGAAACAGAATAATCTATCATTCAAGGATGGTCGGAGAAAAAACGGAGGGGTGTAACGTTGGATGCCCTTTCTAGCCAGTATTTTGTCTTTTTTGAAAGTTTTTATTATACTTTCCATAAGTGTTGTATCCTGCTTTACTAGTATTTTCTTACAAGTTTTCTTTAGATAATCTCTATAAATTGTAGAAGGTAGAAATACTTCATCCAGAGGACTGACTATAATTAAGCATCCTTCTGTAACCAAATATGGGAGCTTTCTGCAGTATTTTCCTACTAATACTAATGTTTTGGGAAACTTTTTTCTTCTTTTTTTTTCTTCTTCTTTGAGAGAGGAAGGGTCTTCAGACAGGGTTTCCCTGTGTAGCCATGGCTATCCTGGAACTTGCTCTGTAGATCTGGCTGGCTTCAAACTCAGAGACCCTCTGCCTCTGGCCTCTGCCAGGATTAAAAGTGAAAAGTATCCTTACTTAAATTTTGTGGTGTGTTTACGTGTGCATGCACCCAAAGCCGTGTACCCTTGCGACAGCTCTCTACCACTCATCTCCACTCACAGCTCTGAATGTTGGGGCTATTATTTGTCCATGTAACAAAGATCTCCAAGAAGGATGCCCCCTGGTTTTTGTTTGTTTGTTTTGTTTTTGTTTTTGTTTTGTTTGTTTGTTTTTGAGACAGAGTCTTGATATGGAGCCTGGTTAGCCTGGTACTCACTCTGTAACCCAGAGCAGTCTCAGACTTATGGCAGTCCTCCTGTGTCAGCCTTTGCTGGATCACAGGTTGGTGTAACCACACTCGGCCTTCTCAATTACATCCACACGTTTGTTTGAAAATGAGAAAACGATGCCTCATTCTTGAAGTACAGATATTTTCTCTATGTATTTTTAAAGCACAGACTTTATATATATTTACTATATATAATATAAATAATATAAGCAAAATATTTATATTATAATATATAAATAATATACGTTGTGCGTGCGTGTGTGTGTGTGTGTGTGTGTGTGTGTGTGTGTGAGAGAGAGAGAGAGACAGACAGACAGACAGACAATAACAACAAACCCAACTACACTTACCTGGGTGGGCAGAAGACTCCAGTTTTGCTTACTCCGGATCTGATTGTCCACTAAGTCACCGTCACATATGCTATCTGCTGCCCGGCTTAAAAGCATCAAGTGCTTTTTCATGTCACCTCTGCAGAGAAGAGCCAGTCTAGTTACACTACTATCCACTCCCAGCCACGCTTGCACAAGGCTCTGGTCTCTGTGGTGTAGAGAACCCCGATCCTGCCCCTTGCTGCCCTCAGTGCTCACCCTGCAGCCACAGGCTTTACATGCAGGTAGTTCTCCTGGACAAAGAGGGGTGCTATGGAATAGTCATGGAAGAAGAGATCTGACTTGTCCATCAGTGACATGTGTGCAGTCTCCTCTCCAGCTGCAAACACTTTCCGAGTGACATCAAATGGGCCCTGCCAACAAGGGGCAGAAAATGACTGAATGACCAAAACCTAATACTGGTGAAGATGACGCTGGAGCAATAGGCACCTTCACTGCCTGCTGAGGAGAATTATATGATACTTTAGGGGTTCCAAATGACCTAAAATTATGTTTACACAAAATCCTACACATAGTGTTCTAGCACTTTCATCCCAACTGTGGAATCTAGAAGTACTAAGATACTTCTTCCAGTAACCGAATGATAAATAAACTGATATATCTCAGGCCTTGGACTCAACAATTTTAATAAAAATATCAGCCATGAATGTTGGGACACACCAGTAATCCTAGCACTTAGAGATGAGGTTCAAAGCCTGCCTCAGCTACATACTGAGCTTCAGGCCAGCTCAAGTGAGTTACCAGCAATGCAATCTCAAAAGACCATACAAACAAAAAGAACAGTTCATTAAAGGACATGACGGAGCCTTGAATGTACACACTCTACTGTGGGAAAGAAGTCAATCTCCAAAGGCTGCACACTGTATGATTCCCACTACATGGCACTCAGGCAAAACCATGGAGATGGAAGACTGGTGGTTATAGAAGGAGGGGGACTGGAGAGATGACTCAGCAGTTAAGAGCACTGACTGCTGCTCTTCCAGAGGTCCTGAGTTCAATTCCCAGCAACCACATGGTGGCTCACAACCATCTGTAATGGGATCTGATGCCCTCTTCTGGTGTGTCTAAAGACAGCTGCAGTGTACTCATATACATAAAAATAAATAAACCTTTTTTTAAAAAAAGAGGAAGGAATTAAGGATGCCGAGTCTGAGCCCAGGGAAACTACTGTAGTTCTGCAGTGGTAGAACACACCACTGCCCGCCTGTGAGAAAACACAGAGTGTGCAATGTCAAGAATGAGCCCTAGTGAAGTTACTGACTGAGACTCTGGTGCAGGATGCTAAATGAAGTGTACGCTGGAGTGGCTTGCATGGGAAACCTCTGTGCCTTCTACTACATTTTGCTGCAAACTTAAAACTACTTCAAAATCTAAAGTATATCATTTCTTTTTTTAAAAAAGCTAACTATCTATAATTTTGGATAGTAAAGCAGAGCAGAGACAAGAGATAGAGACCTCTAGCTTTGGAAGTTAAACTAACGCACTTGAAACATAGAATTCCCAATAGTACAACCACGGAGGCCACAAATGCATGCAGAAGGTCCAATGGAAAAATCGCTCTCAGTGAGGAAGCATGGGGCTCATTTAAAATATCCCTTTTCATCAGTCTATAAAGATGGCCATGCTAGAAAAAAAGCTCACTGTCTACAGGTCTGACAAGTCTGTGAGCTCTAGAAGTACACCAAGAGATAATTATGTCTACAAAGCTAATATAAGCAGGACAAGAAACACCAACTTCATAACATAACTAAAAAATGGAAACTCATTTTACCAGTCTGATATCCTTCTTAGCCCTCTGAGAATCAGCCTTGGCTTGGTCATAGGTCAGGGCCTTACTTTGTGCACACCACATACTGAGATTGTGTAAAACCTAGAAAAAACACAAAGACGACAATGCCAGGATGAGAAATGGCTGCTCTTTTCCTATCCTGTGCAAGTTTCGAGAGTGGGCAGCTAAAGTACTGACAACTGCCAAGAGCTAGAAGCTGGCTCAGCTGCTCTCCCAACACCCACAAAGCAGCTCGCAGCCATCTGTAACTCCAGTTCCAGGGAGTCTGATGCCCTCTTTTGGCCTCTGCCAATCTAGACACACAAGTGGTAAGTCACATAAATACAGGCAAAATATCCACACACATAAAATAATAAAATTAAATTTAGAAAAGTAACAACTTCCCCAAAATAAATATCTAACTCACCTGTCTGACATCTTGATTAGCTCCCAAAATTATTTCATTCATAGCTGGAGGGGGGATTTTTAAACCCTCTTTAAATGCAATAGACAGCATTGCACTCTGAAATTAACAAACAAGAAAATTGTCATTGACATTTTTTTAACACATAGCATCTGCAATTCTATGGATATTTATGAGATTCTTTTAAAACTGACCCTTGAGTTGGGTTGCTTAAGCCTTTAATCCTAGCATTCAGGAGGCAGAGGCAGACAGATCTCTATTGAGTTCCAGGCCAGCCTGGTCTACAGAGAGAGCTACAGGACAGCCAGGGCTACACAGAAGCCCTGTTTTGAAAAAAAAAATTGACCCTTGAGTTTTCAGTTATCAATCATCATATCTTAGGTAAAACTCACTGGTTACCGCACTGACACTGCCTAAAGTTAAAAATCAACCTTTATATAAATATAATAATGTCATTTTAAAAATATTCTGGGCTAGTGTGCAGGCTAGTTTTACATCAACCTCACAGAAACTATCTGAGAAGAGGAAAAACTGACTGACAAAAACCTCCCTAAGATCAGGCTGTAGGCAAGCCGGAAGGGCATTTTCTTAATTAGTGACTAATGGGAAAGGGTACAGTCTATGATAGGTGGGGCCAGCCCTGGGCTGGTGGCCTGAGTTCTATAAGAAAGCAGGCTGGGCAAGCCATTCAGCAGCATCTACCATGAATCAGCTCCTGCCTCTCTCAACTCCTGACTTCCTGGCAAATAACCTTTGCCCTTCAAGTTGTCTTGTCAGTATTTCATCATAGTGACAGGAACCCTGAGACAGCAAGATGGGTACAGGCATTTCCCATCATGCCTGGTGCCTGCGACTGATCCTAGAACCCCCATAAGTGAACTGACACCCAGAAATGCCCTGTTACCTCCACATGTACACCCTACTGCATTGCATGAGCGTGCACGTGTATGCCTGTGAACACACATACTCCCAAAATTTTTTTAAATTCTTTGTAATTATAATCATCATACCTTAATCTGTTCAACTCGAGGTCTTTGGAAACGAAGATCAAAACAATAATGAACCAATGAGCGAATTTTGGGGTGGTTTCTATCATTGCACATACAAATGATGGGAATTTTAGTATGCTTTATCAGGCCTATTAGCTCCTAAAAGACAAATTTAGAATATGAGGATAATTATTTTTATAAAATAACAGATATTCAATATATTTTAGTATTTTTTAAAAGCTCTCAACTGCTACAATTATCCATGCACATAACGGTTATTTTCTTAATTAAAGCCCACAGTAAAACAGAAGCCACAGTGCTTGTGTTACCTGAATTCCACCCCTGTCTTCATTGCCTGCCATGCCATCGACCTCATCCATGATGAGGGCGTGCCTCGCACTCACGGAAGGAGCCGCTCCACCTGACCAGGGGAAAGAACACAGAACACAGTAAGAGTCAACACACATTTAAACTCCAACAGCTCCAAGAGTGAAGCCATGAAAGCAAACTCTCTTCCCAGCAGTTCACTAAAGTCCATGTAGAGATAGCCAATACATACTTAAAACCTGTGTGCATAAAAATATGTACCTTGTGGGCTTTCACTTAATACATCTTGGTTATTGATCTGTTTCCATCCATCCATCCACCCATCCATCAGTAACACTTCTCTTCTTTTTAAGATTTATTATATGTAGTGGGTATTTTGTCTGCACACCAGAAGAGGTAATGTCCATCCCCAAAACACTTCTTTTTAATGTAATTTAATATTCTCCTTTAAAATGCATAGTAATGTAGTTTATTGATAAGATATTAAGATGCTCAAGCTTTTATATCATACTAATATGTAAATATCCTCATATGTGTGCATGTGTCTACATGTGAGAGTACATTTGGCTGTATGATGAGAGCATGTGGTGTGTGTTTAAGTGTGTGAGCATGTATGTCTGTGTGTGTGTATACTTGTCTGTGTGTGCATGTGTATGTGTGTGTATGTCTATGTGTGCGTGTGTATGTGTGTCTGTGTGTGCATGTATCATTCTACACATATTAAAATATAATGACAGTTAAATTCCAAGAATTGACATAGATTAGAAATTATGTATGATTTAGACTTGAGGAAAAATGCCAGACTGCTAGTGAGTTGTATTAATTAATACTTCCAAGAGCCATGTACAGCAAGCTATATGGAAAGACTGCCCATTAGTACAGTATCTGCCTTGCAAACATAAGAACCTGGGTTCAAACCCTAGAACACACATAAAAAATCTTGGGTGTGGTGAGGTGCACACGTCTCACATCCACACACACCCACATACATATACCAAGAGACAGAAAAAGTGGGGGGATGGGAGAGGGAGGGAGGGAGAGGGAAGAAAGAGAAGGAGGGAAGGAGGAGAGAAAGAAAGAAGGGGGGAGGACTCTTCTGAGCAATTTCTTTCAAAAACTAACTTCTAACATAAAAGTACCGCAGTTCTATGGCACTCTCCACAGGCATGTGGATCCTTACCTGATACATCTTCATTTCCCCATGAACTCAGCCTTTTGGGACCACTAGTTACAACACAACCTTCCACAGTGATCACACCTTCTTGCTATAAATGGGCCCTTTCATTCTTCAAGGCTCTCTGAATCAAGTCATCCTTTTACTGCAGAGTACACAATCAGCTCCCCCCCCCCCCCACACACACACACACACAGGCTTTCGGCCTCAGTGAACGGTGCACTTCACTCTCCCCGTTCTCCTTTACAAGACTCACCTGGAACTGTCCAACATCACACACAAAATGAAAACTGTATATGCACACATTTCTATCCCAGTCTCAAAAACCTCTGAGATCACAGAGCAGAACTAATGCCCCAGAAGAGTTATGCCAAAGGCCTTTCCTATCTTGATGCCTCAGGATACTTACCACACAGGAGTGCTCATTACAGAACACTGAAGTGACTTGTTTTTCTTAAACCACATCTATAGCCACAGTTCAAAAAGGGCACATACTTGTATAAAAGCCTTTGATGCTGGTGTTGTTCAAGGATTCAGCAACAACTGCTTTCAAACTGTTCTTACTCCGAGTATCACTTGCATTTAGTTCCACATAACTGTAGCCCAATTCCTAGTCAAAATATTAAAAATCATTATTATAACAGTGCAAATGATCCTGGGCAGCAGCTGATTAAGGAACACAGAGGTTCCAAAAGTCACATTAAACATGAGTAAAAAATTAAGTATGATACCAAAAGGCCACAAATCTAATTCCCCACAGCATTAGAGATTCTTAAAACAACACATACACAGAGGAGTTTGGTTTTAAAACCACAGCTGGTAAGCTATGTATGGTGGCTCATGCCAGGGTATCAGACCACCTGCCTGTATCATAGTGGGTGTATTCAAATAACCCTTACTTAATAATGGCTGTCTTAGTTAGGGTTTCTATTGCTTTGATGAAACACCATGACTGAAAAGCAAGTTGGGGAGGAACGGGTTTATTTGGCTTACACTTCCATATCACTGTGGATCACTGAAGGAAGTCAGGACAGGGACACATACAGAGCAGAATCCTGGATTCAGGAGCTGATCCAGAGGCCATAGAGGGTCTGCTGTCTGTCCTGCTAAGCCTTTCTTATAGAACCCAGGACCATCAGCCCAGGGATGGCCCAACCCACAATGGGCTGGGCCCTCCCCCACTGATCACTAATTGAGAAAACGCCTTACAGCTGGATTTCACAGAGGTATTTCCTTACCTGAGGCTCCTTCCTTCTAAGGTCTGGCTTATGTCAAGTTTACACAAAACCAGCCAGTACCGTGGCCCTAGACAGTAAGAGGGGGAGGCAAGGAGGGTGCCAGGACACAGGAGGCAGACTAACTATATGAAGTGGCACTGCTGCAGGGCACGGTGCACAGGGCTCTGTACCACCTGCAGCCACGGCATCTCCTGAGCGCCTAGTAACACATCCTCCACCTATAAGGGAAAATGGATGTTTTTATAATAGCCAATTCAATAACAGGTTTAAGGTGGGGTTTGTTTTTTTTTTCTTTAATTTTCTTTAGATTTTTTTTAAAAAGACTTGTGTCCTGGAACTTACTATGTAGACTAGGCTGGCCTTGAATTAACCTCGAGATTCACCTGCTTCCTCAATGCTGGGATTATAGGCATGCACTACCACACCCAGCCAGAATAATAGCATTAAAAAAAAAAAAAAAAAGAAGTGACAAACACCACTAAAGCCAAAGAAAATTCTAAAGTTTGACTTTAGAAAAATATACACTGTAGATTAACACAGACACACACACACGCACACACACACACACACACACACACGAGCTGATCACTGCACTATGACAGGGCACCCACCTGACACACAAGAGAAGCTGTAGTGGTTTTGCCAACACCTGGAGGGCCAGACAGCAGAGCTGCCTTGAAACTGGAGCCATCATCTTTGCTGGCAAGTTTGCCAAACTTTGCTGCTAGGGAAGAGAAGTTCCAGAGCATTAACATGCACCATATTTCAGACACTCCAGATCAGAAGGAACCATTTATGAACTGCCCGAGAGCTTTGCAAAGCAGAGAGGAGAGTGCAGACCAAAAGCAAATGGCAATGTAATGAGGCTGTAGGTCACTGTGCCAGTGCTTACCTCAGCTTCTTCCAGTTTCCTTAAGGGCCCTGGGCATTCTCTCTCTCACAGGCCTTCAGACACTGGCACTGGTTGTTCCTCCAGCCCAATACCACACCCATCTCCCTTAGCCCAGCTGTCTGCTACCTGGACTCCAAGGTCGCTCCAGGGCTGAGCGCTCACACCCTCTTCCTTGACTACACACCAGCATCCCCAGAGCTAGCTCCCTGTACTTACCCTACAAAAGCACTTGGCACATGCATTTTAACAGCTGGCTCATAATCTCCCCACTCTCTGGGGGCCCCTGAAGGGCCTGCTTTGTTCACAGAAGCACCACCAGGGCCTAGAGCACTTGGGCACTCAACAAGCCTCGATAAATACTTGATGACAGGCAAATGAACCATGCATGAGCCTTTGGCCATGAATACAACTGAGCACTACATATGTTGACAGACACACAGAAAATGACTAAAGTTGTGAAATCACCATGTTTTTTCTCTTCAGGAGAACTCTTGTGCCAGTTTCTGAGCCAACGTAGTAATTTGTTGGCACAGCTCTGGTCACCCTGCTGTCCGATTATGTTCTTGAGTGAGGCGGGCTTGTACTTATCCACCCAGAGCAGACATTCCTCTTTGTTGCTACTGCGGTTGCCATGTGTCTCCTTGACATCCAGGCCCCTTGGGCACGTGCTTGCCTCCTTCTTCACTGCCTTCATAGGACTGTTCTTTAGGAGAGTCAGCTTGCACTTTTTAGACTCTGACTCCTTCTTGGCTGGACTAATTTTTCTTTTTCCTTGATCATTTTTTTGGGGTGTTCGCTCCAATTTGGACTTTTCTTTCTTCATCTGCAGGGGAAATCAAAAAGGCCTGATGAAACACAGAAGATTCCTGTCCTGCCACACACTCCCCAGAGGCAAACTGACACAGCCAAGTGACTGGGCTGCTGTCACAATGGGCTATCAGTGTCTGCAGTCACCATTTTCCAAACTTCACAAACATTAACAACACGCCCAGAAAGCCAATACAGTCATCATTTTTAAAATAAAGACAGGATCATGAGGTAAACAACTTGCTTTAAAGCTTCTTGACTACGTAAAACCAACGTCTCCTCTAAAACGCACATATACAACGTCACAGCAGTGCTGTGTTACATGGTGCACATGCGCATTACAGCCATAAAAGAAGAGCCCAAACATCCACTGGGGAACTCAGCATAAACAAAAAATGACTGAGATCCACCCAATGGAATATTATTTAACTATAAAAAGGAATGGATACTAATATATACAACTTGGTTCGCCTAGAAACCATTACAGAAAATAAAAGGGCTAAAACCAGAAAATTTTACTTATACAAAATGTCCAAAATAGGTAAATCCTTAGAACAGAGCATAGTGGCCACCAGGCAGAGGGTATGACAAGCGACTATCATTAAGTATAGGATTTCTTTTTGGAGGTAATGACAGAGTCTGGAATGAGATGCAGTAACTGGGTCAACAAGATGGCTCACTGGGTAAAGGCACTTGCCACCAAGCCTACTGACCTAACTTCAATCCTCAAAACCCTCACTGTGAAAGGACAGAACCAACTCAAGGAAGATGTCCTCTGACCTTCACATGTACCCAGACATAAATACATGTAGTCAATAATAAATAAATGTAATTTTTTAAATTGTATGTACATTGCTGTTCTGCCTCCATGTATGAGTAGGGTCCCTGGAGCTGGAGTCACAGACAGTGTCACTCAGTTGCCATGTGAGTGCTGCAAATTGAACCTGGGTTCCCTGAAAGAGGAGCCAATGCTCTTAACTGCTGAGCCACTTCTTTAGCCCCCTAAATAAATGTAATTTTTTAATTAAATACTAATGATCACTGCACAGGTATGAATTACATTTTTTAAAAAGCGAGTTTAAAAAAATGGAAATAATATCTTAATTTCTAAAACAGTTAAACGCCTTCCAGCAATGCTAGAACTTATTATAACTACCTAGTTAGGGCGGAGGTTTCTGGAGATATAAGGTAACTATCCACTCAGCAAAGCTATAAGCTACAGAGCAGAAAGTCTTCTCACTCACGGAGACCCGCAGACACGATCTCAACCAACTGATCAAGGTATATCATTATCGTGTGTGAGACACACTGAGCAGGACACAATATCGTGTTCTTCCCAAACTGGGTAACACAACCTAACTGTGAGAAACATCACACGATGCTATGACAGTCTACAAACAGCTAAGCAGAAGAAACTGAGGAAACAGAACCACCGTAGGCTGGAGGAGGCTGAAGCAGTGCAAGCCAATAGGACCCTGGAGCAGACAAAGGACAACAGGAACCAATGTGCCGTGAGGCGAAAACACACTGTATCACACTGCACTTGTTACAGCTCAACCATGGTTACAGAGCACACTTCATTCCTAGGACTTTTCTACTGGAATAATCTGGGTGGACAATCTAGTCACATTGGTGACACTCTAGGGACAAGAATCTTGGCATGCAGGCAGACAGTGGAATAAATGTGACAGCACTGGTAGATACAAACACAGACAATGGAAGAGTTCAGAAGTCCTGCCAACTTGGTAGACTAAGCCCATCCTGCCCACAGCCTAGCTATGCAAGCCAACACTTTCTTCTTCTCTTTCCTTTTCTTTTCTTTTCCCTTTCTTATACAGATTGGTTTCTGTTAATTGAAAAACTCCTAATAAAGTTTTCACTAAAGATGCTAAAGCCCAGCAGTAAAAACACTTCCTTCAGATACAAATTGGAAAGGAAGAAGTCAAAATATCATTATTTGCAGATGATATGATAGTATATATAAGTGATCCTAAAAATTCCACCAGAGAACTCCTAAACCTGATAAACAGCTTCACTGAAGTAGCTGGATATAAAATTAACTCAAACAAATCAATGGCCTTTCTCTACACAAAGGATAAACAGGCTGAGAAAGAAATTAGGGAGACAACACCCTTCACAATAGTCACAATATAATATAATATATAAATACCTTATATATATAAATATTTATATAATATATAAATAGTCACAATATAATATAATATATAAATACACAATATAATATAAAATACCTTGGGGTGACTCTAACTAAGGAAGTGAAAGATCTGTTTGATAAGAACTTCAAGTCTCTGAAGAAAGAAATCAAAGATCTCAGAAGATGAAAAGATCTCCCATGCTCATGGATTGACAGGATCAATATAGTAAAAATGGCTATCCTTGACAAAAGCAATCTACAGATTCAATACAATCCCCATCAAAATTCCAACTCAATTCTTCAACGAATTAGAAAGGGCAATTTGCAAATTCATCTGGAATAACAAAAAACCTAGGATAGCAAAAACTATTCTCAATGATAAAAGAATCTCTGGTGGAATCACCATGCCTGGCCTAAAGCTGTACTACAGAGCAATTTTGATTAAAAACTGCATGGTACTGGTATAGCAACAGACAGGTAGGCCAATGGAATAGAATTGAAGACCCAGAAATGAACCCACATACCTATGGTCACTTGATCTTTGACAAGGGAGCTAAAACCATCCAGTGGGGAAAAGACAGCATTTTCAACAAATGGTGCTGGCACAACTGGCGGTTATCATGTAGAAGAATGCAAATTGATCCATTCTTATCTCCTTGTACTAAGGTCAAATCTAAGTGGATTAAGGAACTCCATATAAAACCAGGGACAGTGAAACTTATAGAGGAGAAAGTGGGGAAAAACCTCGAAGATATGGGCGTAGGGGAAAAATTCCTGAATAGAACAGCAATGACTTGTGCTGTAAGATCGAGAATCGATAAAAGGGACCTCATAAAGTTGCAAAACTTCTGCAAGGCAAAAGACACCGTCAATAAGACAAAAAGACCACCAACAGATTGGGAAAGGATCTTTACCAATCAATCCTAAATCAGATAGGGGACTAATATCCAATATATATAAAGAACTCAAGAAGATGGACTCCAGAAAATCAAATAACCCCATTAAAAAATGGGGCTCAGAGCTAAACAAAGAATTCTCAACTGAGGAATATCGAATGAAAATGTTCAACATCCTCAATCATCAGGGAAATGCAAAGCAAAACAACCCTGAGATTCCACCTCACACCAGTCAGAATGGCTAAGATCAAAATTCAGGTGACAGCAGATGCTGGTGAGGATGTGGAGAAAGAGGAACACTCCTCCATTGTTGGTGGGATTGAAAGCTTGTACAACCACTCTGGAAATCAGTCTGGCGGTTCCTCAGAAAATTGGACATAGTACTACCGGAGGATCCCGCAATACCTCTCCTGGGCATATATCCAGAAGATGTTCCAACTGGTAATAAGAACACATGCTCCACTATGTTCATAGCAGCCTTATTTATAATAGCCAGAAGCTGGAAAGAACCCAGATGTCCCTCAACAGAGGAATGGATACAGAAAATGTGGTACATTTACACAATGGAGTACTACTCAGCTATTAAAAACAATGAATTTATGAAATTCCTAGGCAAATGGATGTATCTGGAGGGTGTCATACTGAGTGAGGTAACCCAATCACAAAAGAACTCACATGATATGTACTCACTGATAAGTGGATATTAGCCCAGAAACTTAGAATACCCAGATACAATCTGCAAAACACAAGAAAATCAAGAAGAAGGAAGACCGAAGTGTAAATACCTCACCCCTTCTTAGAATTGGAAAACAAAACACCCATGAAAGGAGTTACAGAGACAAAGTTTGGAGCTGAGACAAAAGGATGGAGTGTCCAGAGACTACCCCGCCCGGGGATCCATCCCATAATCAGCCACCAAACCCAGACACTATTGCATATGCCAGCAAGATTTTGCTGAAAGGACCCTGATATAGCTGTCTCTCGTGAGGCTATGCCAGTGCCTGGCAAACACAGAAGTGGATGCTCACAGTCAGCTATTGGATAGAACACAGGCCCCCCAATGGAGGAGCTAGAGAAAGTACCCAAGGAGCTGAAGGGGTCTACAACCCTATAGGTGGAACTACAATACGAACTAACCAGTACCCCCAGAGCTCGTGTCTCTAGCTGCATATGTAGCAGAAGATGGCCTAGTCAGCCATCATTGGGAAGAGAGGCCCCTAGGTGCTGCAAACTTTATATGCCACAGTACAAGGGAACACCAGGGCCAAGAAGTACGAGTGGGTAGGTAGGGGAACAGGGTGGGGGGAGGGTATAGGGAACTTTCGGGATAGCATTTGAAATGTAAATGAAGAAAATACCTAATAAAAAATTGGAAAAAGTTAAAAAAAATAAATAAATAAAAGAACACTTCTTTTTCTGGCAGAAGATCAGAGACAGGCCTGGCAGGGTTCAGTTCCCAGAACCCATGTCAGATGACTCACAACTGCCTGTAATTCTAGCTCCCAGGAACTGATGCCCTCTTCTGGCATGTGTGGGTACTGCATTCATGTGCACGTACTCCTGCCCCCAAACACACACACACACACACAGAGAGAAACCCAAAAGTGTTTTAAATTGTGGCCAGGTGTGGTGGCGCATGCCTTTAATCCCAGTATCCCAGGGATTAAAGGCACCTTTATGGATCTCTATGAGGTGGAGGCCAACCAGGTTGGTATACATCAAGTTCCATACCAGCCAAGCTAATAAATTCTTTTACGCTTTAAAAAAAAAAAGGAAGGCAAGTATAACGAGTATGTCATATACAGCACACTATTCACTACCCCCTCCCTCCCTCCTCCCCAGAGGGTAAAGACATACTAAAGACAGGCTCCCAGGTCAGAAGGAAATGTGTTGCGGGTGGGGAGGCTGCCCATCTACCCGGCAGCATTGGCTACCACCCGTCTTCATGAGACAGGAGGCTCTACACTCCAACTTCAATAGACCAGTTTGCCTTACCCACCTCAGCCTCAGCAGCCATCTCATACTTGGATCTCTTGCCTGGCATAGTTCGAATCAGATCCAACAGGCCGTCTTCATCGAGGATTTTTGTTCCCAGAGCTGCTGCCTGTTGATTAAAACACAACTCATCAGAACTGTAATCAAAACATTTCTTTCTGTAGTGGAAAAATCATTTTAAGGTCTACTGGTAGATGGAGAAACACACTATAAACTAAATAATGCTGTAATTGATTTTTAATTATTTTTAAGATTTATTTTATTGCTTTACATGGTTAAGTGTTTTGTTCATGTGTATGTCTGTGTGTATGTACCGTGACTGTGCCTGGTACTCCAACAGGGCTTCAGATCCCCTGAAACTAGAATTATAAACAGTTGTAAGTGCCATGTGGGAGCTAGGAATTGAACCCAGGTTCTCTCCAAGAGCAACAAGTGCTCTTACCTGCTGAGTCCCAACACTGGAATTTAAAAGAAAAATAAAAAAATCACTAGAAAGTTATCTGTAAAGATGAAATCCAGTAATGGATATATGGATTATGAAAGAAGCTGTGATTAAAGCTAGTTTTCCTAGTTTTCACGCTGCTGCTGACTTTTCAGTTTGAGGTGTGTGGTAAAGTACATTAAAGATATAATTGAAGCTGATAGTGGTGGCAAAGGCCTTTAAGTCCCAGCACTTGAGAGGTGGAGGCAGGTAGATTCCTGAGTTCAACATCTACAGAGTGAGTTCCAGGACAGCCAGACTACACAGAGAGACCCTGACTCAAAAACAAAAAACAAAAAAACAAAACAAAAACAAAAAGGGGGGTGAATAAACATAAGAGAATATATAACTGATAATGAAAGTACTGAGTACAATGTGACGTTAAGCCTCAGAATGACTATTCTAACTATACAAACACTCCTATGAGATGTCACTCTCTACATAAACGTTTATTTGCAAATTCTTTACATACAGCTTTAAAATTACCATTAAAAAGAAAGAAATGGGACTACAGATGTGGCTCAGTGGCTAAGTGTGCTGGGCACACAAGTGAAAGAACCTGAGTTCAAATCCCTGGCGCCTACATCAAAAAAAAAAAGCTGGGTGTGACTGTGTATGTGATTTTAACTGCAGCTCTATGCAAAGTGGAGACAGAGGTTGCTTCTGGATACCAACCTTGTCCCAGGTTCAGTAAGACCATCCCAAAGGCATAAGGTGGAGAGTAACAGAAAAAGAAAAATAGCATCCTCCTCTGCCTATTGTTTGAACACAAATGAGCGAGTGCGAGTGCACACACGCGCACACACACACACACACACACACACACACACGAAATGATTGAAAGGTGGGGAAATACAGACTTTATGGCACACTTGAACTATGAAGCTACAACTTAAACAAGAATGTAGATAGGAGGAAGAGAGGAGAAGGTCAGTCATGATACTATATTCCTATAATTACAGGACGAAGGAAACGGGCAGGAGGATCCAAGAGTTTAAGACCAGCTTAAGCAATGTGGCAAGATCCTTTTTACCTCAAGAAATGAAGGATTAAAGATGTATTTTAGTGGTAGAGCACCTTTCTAGCACATATAAGGGTCTGGGTTCAATATTTATCACAGATAGATGATAGACAAGACAGGCAGACAGATAAACAAGCTCCTTAAGAATGGTATTTTAGGGTTGGAGAGATGGCTCAGCGGTTAAGAGCACTGAGTGCTCTTTCAGAGGTCTAGAGTTCAGTTCCCAGCAACCACATGGTGGCTCACAGCCATTTGTAGTGGAATTCGATGCCCTCGTCTGATGTGTCAGCGATGGTGTACTCAGATAAATAAATAAATAAATCTTTAAAAAAAAAAGTGGTATTTCAGTTACAATTCCTACTACTATGAGAAGACACATAACCAAAAGCAACGTAAGGAACTTGCTCAAAGTTTCACAGCACAGCATATCACTGAGAAAAGGGAGAAAGGCAGGAACTCAAACAGGACAGGAACCTCAGGCAGAGACTGATGAAGAGGCCATGAAGGACAACTGCTTACAGGCTTTCCTCTCAAGTTTCTTATAGCACCAGGACCATCAGCCCTGAGGCGACATCACCCACGGTCATCAATCAAGACAATGCACCTGAGGCATACTTCTCAAGAGCACTAGCTGTGAGCTGCCGTAACCAGGCAGCACGAGTGAGTGAGTGCAGGGCAGTGTGGGACGGCATCACCGCTCTTGGGCTCCCCTTTACCTTTGCTCCCTGGGAAGGAACAAAGCCGGGAGAACCAAAGTCCAGCCATTCCCACCCCTCTCACGTCCGACTCATGCAGCAGTCATTTCCACCACCCCCGGCTAACAGGACTCCAGTGTGTCCATCTCCCAGTGACACTGACTTACAGCAGGCCCACCCGATCAGAAGCCGTGTCAACCAGTGAGGTGGCATCCTAGAGTGTTGCTGGGACAGAGCCTGTAAGACCAGGCCCGGCTACAATGGCCACTGCTCTCTCTTTCCTGCCCAGCAGGCAGCTACTTCGCAAGCACGAGGCAACAGGTTTGATGCCTATAAGGCTGACAGAATTGGTGGCTGGGACTCTCTGGGTTAAGCTCCTGAGCTGCTGAAACATCCTAGTGACTACTGTCTTCTTAGGGCAAGTTAAACCCATCAGTCAGGTATCGTGTTACTTTCCCACTGACCTCTGCTTCTTCCTCACACACTTCCAATAATGAAAAATTAAGATGGGATCTAGAGTGGCTTGTATCAGAAAACTTCAAACTAAAAACAAAAACAAAAAAAAAAACAAAAACAAAAAATGAAACTATGTATGTTTAAATTTTTTTTAAGTTTTAAATTAGAATATATAAAGAAAGTCAAGTAAACAGCAACTATGTTTCCAACTGAATAACCAAAATCTTGTAGTCAGTCCCAGCAGACAACACAGCATATGGTACGCAGAGAAGACAAATCTGCAGGACAAGTCTTAGTTCCCTGAAATGCAGCCAGGGGCATTACCACAAACAGCCACAATGCGCATGCCGCTGCAGACAGGCAGCACTGTGAGAAGAGGTAGCAGAACCCACCTTGTCACTCTTGGACTGCCCACTGTCGCGGCCCATGACGAGGTAGTTGGTTTTCTTGCTCACGTTTCCTGTTACTTTCCCCCCATAACGTTCAATTAGAGACTTGGCTTCGTCTCGTTCAATGGACTCCAGCACTCCTGTGATCACAAACGTCAGGCCTTCCAAGCAATTTTCAGCTCCCTACAAAACCACAGTGTTCAAGCAGAGAAGAAATTATATGGTAGCTTTCCAAAGAAATATTTGGCAGCCAAGCTGCAACAAACTGACTTTTCTCTCCCAACATCATAAATAACCCCAGCGTGAAACCTGGCTAGGGAATCACAGCAGAGCCTCAGTGAACCCCGGTGCAAATCCTGATGAATGCCTTACACGCTAACATCTCACAGCTACCAAAAGAACAAAGAGAAACATACCGTTCGCAAACGTTAAAATTACCCGCTTGTGCTAGTCTCCACTTTCCATACTTAAACCAGCAATTAGCTTTCATACCTTGATGCAATTGCCCACTGAAACGCCTGCTGCTGCTAAAGGGCAGCTTTGGCTCTAGAAAGCTTATCAAGTGTGAGCTCCCCATTCCCTGAGAGTAACGCTGAGAACTGCTGGAAACATAAAGATAGGAAGGCATCACCCGCCCACCCGCGGAAAGATGACAGCTAATCTAAGAGCTGACCAGGCGTCTCTCTTCCTAAGTCTGTACTACAACTCTCCATAGTTACAGATCCTTAAAGTTTTTATAATAAATCAGCTAAATCAGACATCCAAGCAAACTGATTCCATAAGGAGTACACAGTGTGCCATGCTCCTTACTGCTCTAAACAAACTGAGATTGGTAAAGATGGGAAGTCTTGAAAAGAAGCTAACCAGGACTCTACACATGCCCCAGCATCGGCCTAAGCAGTCCCCTCCCCTCCGCAGAAAGAACCTTGCTGGGAAGAAGGAAGGAAGGAAATGGTTACTATTCTCTCAGAAAGGATGGGAGAAGGGTTGTGCAGGGAACTAAGAGCAGGTCTCCATCTCTCCGTTTCTTGGAGTGAAATGAACTTTAAGTCCTCTCTACAACAGGCTCCAAATCACCCTGGGAAACTCCCCATCAAGAAGCTCCTACATGCCGGGCGGTGGTGGCGCACGCCTTTAATCCCAGCACTTGGGAGGCAAAGGCAGGCGGATTTCTGAGTTCGAGGCCAGCGTGGTCTACAGAGTGAGTTCCAGGACAGCCAGGGCTACACAGAGAAACCCTGTCTCAAAAAAAACAAAAAAAAAAGAAGCCCCTGCATTTCAAAGCCCAACCGACTGAGTGTTCCACTTCCCAGGCCATCTCCTCCCCCTCCTTTTATCTTCAGAAAATGGCAGGCCTCTCACAGATATCAACCCAACACGCCTTATCAAGCTGTAGTAGACAATATTATATTATATTATATTAACATATAATATAACTAATATTATTAGCCTTATATTAAGGCAGGACCCGGCAACCCAGTATGAAGAAAAAGGTCCCAAAATCTGGCAGCAGAGTCAGAGACAGCCCTGCTCCCTCCAGTCGCTGCTTTAGCTGTGTCTCTGTTCTACTCACTGCTCTTGCCGAGCTCAGTAGGGCCGTTAGTCATTTTACTATAGACAATTCTGAGTCTTCTCTGTTGCAGCTTCCATGACATGACAGGCTATACCTTCCGGTTGTCCTAAGAACACTCTTTCTTGCCTCTCTTCTTTCTCTGTGCTTGCATGAGTGGGCGCCCTTCCTTTCTCTTCCCCCACCTCCCTCTCTCCCTGTGGTGACTCCCTGGCCTCAATCCTTGGGACCAATGAACTCGCAGCTCCCCAATACACCTGCCTTTAATATAATCTAAAACAAACAAACAAACAAACAAGAATCCCCTTTCTCACCTGCGCTTCTCTGGTGCCGCCCATCAGACTTCCTCATGGATTTCACCCTCCATTTCATAAAGAAGCTGAGATAGGGAAGGCCCTCCTCTTGCCAGCCAGAGTTTCTTAGATGACAGCTCTCCCTCCACACTAGCAACACACTAATATTGCCAAGGTTCACATGCAGCCAATGCCACTCAGCCACTTGTCTACTGAGCATTCCCACATAGATGCTCACATATCTAAATCACAACTCGGCCAACATCCAAAATGTTCTGCCTTTATTTACCCAGATGTGTGTGCCATCACCAGACCATTTCCAATACCCATTCAGCTACACTTCTCACTTCCAATTATCAACAAGTCCTAGATCTTTTTCCTGTTTCTTTATAAACCATGTCCCTGGGGGCTGGAGCAATGAGAGGAGCAGAGGCTGAGGGCCCGGGTGGATCCGCAGCACCCGCGTGGTGGACCACCACCCTCCGTGACTTCAGTTCCAGGAGTCAATGCTCCCTCTGCTTCTGTGGGCACTGCAAGCACATGGCGCACACGGTGCAGACAAAACTCCCATGCGCATGAGATAAAAATCGATCAATCTTTCATGTGCACACACACATTCTCTTCAGGGCTTAGAATATGGCTCTATGCTTAAGTGCTCTTCCAGAGAACATGGGCTTAATGCCCAACACCCACATGGTGGCTCGCAACTGTCAACAACTCTAGTTCCAGGAGTTCTGACCGTCTCTTATGGCCTCAGCGTGCACCAGGCATGTACATGGAACACAGACACACGTAGACAAAATACTCTCTTGAAATAAGTCAATTTTTTAAAAAGATTTTTGTAGAGGACCCGAGTTCAACATCTACACGCACACAGCGGCTCACAACCATCTGAAAATCCAGTTGCAGGAACAGTGAGTGCCTCTGAGGATACCAGGTATGCATGTAACAAGAACACACACACATGCATATGTGTACGTTTCTCTACCATATTCTCTAAGAGCACCTTGGACTTTTCTCTCACAGCATATAACAAAATTACTGTCAAATATGAATGCACTTAAAATGCTGTCCTTAAGCTCTGAGTACCACAAGAACCTCACCAGTTCGTGGAAAAGCACATCTCTTATCAAGCTACTTATTGTCTAAAGGAAAACGCCCTAGTGTCCATCCCAGGACTCACAATGTGAATACAAA
Organism: Mus musculus; assembly: GCF_000001635.26. Classification (NCBI taxonomy): domain Eukaryota; kingdom Metazoa; phylum Chordata; class Mammalia; order Rodentia; family Muridae; genus Mus; species Mus musculus. The sequence continues at coordinate 65,290,947 of NC_000071.6, forward strand.
CGTCTAACTCATAAGACAGCAGCTGACACCTTCTGTTAATACCGGCTCACTAGCTCCTTGCTGCCCTAGCAGTGAATGCTCACCAGAACCCTGAGGCAGAGTCCTCATGGTGTGCGAGGCACACCCTTCCTCACCCTTACCTTGGGTATTTCTTTGGAGCCCAGAGCTTTGGGACCTTCTCGGTTCAAGTAGCTTCGATAAGCTTGATAATTAGTGCGCTTCTTTTCAGAGTCTTCTGGGCTTACAGACTTTGGGCAGAAGGGGAAAAAAAGCCATGTAAAATTAAAATGTACCTCAAAAAAATACAGATAATTTTATTTATATATATTACAGATCTATTATATTATATCCACCTCAAGGTTTCTGATCCAGAGCTAGTGGGTGTGTCTTACACATGTGCACTAAGGAACTACAACACTGTGTCATTATTTTTCCAATTCCTATTTCATATTGCTTTAACTGATGAGTAAGTCCAAATCTCCTGAAGTACACAAAATATTACTTTGTATAAATAAGTGACAAAACCAAAAAGATAGTTAAGCCGATTATGAGTTAAACTATTACAGCTGATCCTAGAATCCAAGCCTCAGGCTGCTGCTGCTGCTGCTGCTGCTGCTGCTGTTGAAACAAGAACCCAGTGTGTAGCCCTGGCTTGCCTGAAACTCACTATGTAGACCAAGCTGGCCTTGAACTCAGAAATCTACCTATGTCTGTCTCCTGAGTGTTATGATTAATGGCATATACCATCATATCTGGCCCCAATCCTACTTAACAATGGCTCTCACCCATTCAAAGGTCCACTTAAATTATAGGGGGGCCTATCAAATTATAGCTGTCTAGATCATGTATGGAAAGCCATATATTTTTAAAAGATTTATTTATTTATTATATGTAAGTACACTGTAGCTGTCTTCAGACACTCCAGAAGAGAGCGTCAGATCTCATTACGGGTGGTTGTGAGCCACCATGTGGTTGCTGGGATTTGAACTCAGGACCTTCAGAAGAGCAGTCAGGGCTCTTACCCGCTGAGCCATCTCTCCAGCCCCCAAAAAGTCATAAGATTCAAAACAGGGTCCTATAAACCAACTGGGAATGTTATTCATTTTTAACAGTAGTTCTATTTTGTGAAAGGCTAAAACTAAAAACAACTTTGAACTGTCTACACGCCTGCCTGCTCCTTGTTTGTTCTGCAACAAGGGCTGTCTCACTACGTAGTAGAAGTTGGCCTTGAACTATCCACCTTTCTTCATCAGCTTCCCAAGTGCTGAGATTACAGGTATGCACCACATCTGGCTATAACGGCAGCATACTCAATTACTACGCCAGAATTATTTGACTAAGATCAATTGAATCTACTAAACTCTGATGCCCTCCCCAAACTATTTAAGTACAAGTTCTACATTATTTCTAGTCCAACTATGAAAACCACCATAAAAATAACAGTATCACTCTTTAAATTTTTGTTTCCTCCTTCCCCCAAAATATTCATCCTCTGCAAACTTCCCCATGTACTTAGTGTGCCTGAAGAAAAAACTCCACCAGATAAACATTTAGTGAAGAAAAATTTAAGGCCAAAAAGTTAACTGATGCTTCAAGCATATTTATGAGAATTTGCTGAAAACAAAAGCATTTCAAAATCTTCACCACTTCAGTTCAGTTCTATGTGTACACACACACACACACACACACACACACACACACACACACACACACCTCACAATGGTGATAAGCAGTTAAAATAGACATTAGTCTGGCCTTAATGCTAAATGCCTAAGGGGCATGATGGAATAGTGGTTTCTTCTTACAGATCTAAACTGCTTCCAAAATGAAGGTTCAAAAAGACCATTATCTTCTTAAATATATCTGAAGACAAAGAAAATTCAGAGTGTGTTTGTATGTGTGACTGCATGTGTGGAGGTCAGAGAACAATCTGTAGGAGCCAGTTCTCTCCTTCCACCAAGAAGGGCCCAGGGATAAAACTCGGGTGTAGCACCCTACCCACTGAGCCATTTCATTGGTACCAAATACATATCCCTACCTCCTTTCTACACACACATCAAGAAATAACCAGACTAGGATCCCTTATCTGTTCAGCACTATCGGTATACTCAAAAGCCGGCTCTAAGCTGTCCCAACGCTCACAGTGCTATTTTGTCTTCAGAGAGCTCATGTCTAGCTCTGCCTTTGATACTAAGTGCCTAAGAGGCACTAGGAGTGCTCGTTTCTCCTTCTAAATCTAAAGTGTTTCAGAACTGGAGGTTAAAAATCACCATTATCTTCTTATATATATCTAAAGACAAAGAAAAGTCCCTTTGTGGTTCTGATGACCAAGATTACAGGTAGGTAATCTTGGAAAAGCTACTTAAATTCTTTCAGCCTGTTTCTTCGTCTTTACAACAAATTATAAGAGCAAATGTCTCAAAGGTTATTGTGAAGATTATGGAATATAATTTATGAATATGAGCATAGTTTCTCATACAATAGCAGTACATATTGGCTCATTTCCTGTATGACTATTCTTTAAGAGATTTACATGATCTCATGTCTTCTAGGGATCAAACAAGGAGTCAAGTATATTAGCCAAGCACCCAACCACTGAGCTACACCCCCCAGCTTCAAATTATTTTTTTATAACAACGTAGGAACATGATGAACAATCCACCTGAACTGCCATTTGTTCCTGAATTACATACATTTCACAAAGTCCCTACCTCTCTCTTAGTTGGAGAAACTTTCGTTTTCTTAGGAGTTGTTTTCTCTCCTTTGGGTTCAGTGGCGCTTTCTTTTCTTCTTGCAGCCAGCAGCTCTGTTTCGTTGTAAGAACTTTCTTCTTTTGCTTTCATAAGCGCCAGTTTGGCACTGGCCTTGGGTGAGGAACAGGCTTCCTTCCGGTGAGCTGATTTGCAAGGCTGCTTAGCATCTTCTGAAGCCCTCCCCTTGCCATGCTTAGCAGGACTGTAGGTCTTTCTTGCAGTTGAGAAAAGCTCGGCTTTTACAAAGGGGAAACCAGGATTGTTATTTGGGTTTCATGACAGCCAGCATCAACATTTTCTTCATCTTTGTGATTTTTTTAGTACTATATAGTATCACATTATTTCAAAACATTTACTACTTTAGCTTATATAGCATCCTTATTTTTTAAACTTATATAGACACATAATATATATTTTTGTAATCAGTTCAAACTGAGAATTGTCATTATAAATGCAAACTATTCATTTGACATATTATTGTAAACAGCACGGAAAGATATGGATGTAGCCCAATAGTACAGTACTGCCTACCAATACGCAAAGCCTGAGACCAATCCCAGGCGGTGTGAAAAGTCCAAGATTCCCCTCCACAGATATGCTGCTATAAAATGTATAGAGACAAAACTTACTGCCTGGGATATGCTGCACAGAACTCTGCAAAGCAGTGGGACTCAAACCCTGAGTCATCAAGGCTAAGAAGTGCTACATATGCAGATTTACTTCTAGAATTACATCATCCATTAGTCTCCCACGTCTGCAGGCTCCACTCAGCCAGCCAGGAACAGGAAATACTTTAACTATGTATATACAAACCATGTTCGTTTATCCTGATGACTATTCTCTAGACAATCAGCACAGTAACTGCTTACATACCATTATACTGTATGAAAGTAATCTAATAATGGCTTAAAGTACACTGGAAGAGATGCTGTCTATAAATTATATGTAAATTCTACCCTTGCACATAAAGAGCTTAAGTGTCCACAGTCATGGGGACCCACATGGGTCATGAAATTCATGTTTCATAGATAATGAGGGGCATCTAGGACACAGGTCTGTATTCCAACTACTCAGAGGGCAGTGGCAGAAAGACTGCAGTTTTAAGTGTAAAGTACAGGATGATTTAAGGCCAGCCTGTGTAACTCACTAGAACCCTATCTCAAAAGAAAAAGAAAAAGGAGAGCTGAGAATATAGCTCTGAAACAGATCACTTAAGTAGTATGTGCAAGACCCTAGATTTAATCCCTGGTATAGCAGATAAACAGAAAAGGGTAAGAAAAGGCAAGGGGTGACTGTATCAGTAAATGGTGCAATGTCAGGACCATTGCAGAACAGGATATCCAAGATAATCTGAAGAGCTTCCGATGGTCTGGACAATCCAGAGGACAACTCTGTGACACTACCTCTAACACGAAAAGCTTAAAACATTTGCTTCTTTGTCTTCACACAATAAAATCCACATACTCAGACATTAACAAAGTGTACCCTAATACACTTTACATAACACTAAACGCAGAAGAGCATTCTCCTCTAGTATCTAGCTTTCAAAGTGCAGGTAATCCTTGATTTAGGACTGTTAAAAGTTTTCAACTAGCCTGTCGTGGTGGCCCACGCCTTTAATCCCAGCACTTGGGAGGCAGAGGCAGGCGGATTTCTGAGTTCAAGGCCAGCCTGGTCTACAAAGTGAGTTCCAGGACAGCCAGGACTATAAGAGAAACCCTGTCTCAAAAAAACAAAAAAAAAAAACAAAAACAAAAACAAAAAGTTTTCAACTTTATCTTAGAGGCAAAGGGGAAGGGGGATGAGATGGGGGGTTTGCAGGTGGGAGACACATTTGAAATGTAAATAACCAATTTAAAAAAGTTTTCAACTTTATAATGGTGCAAAAGAAACATGCAATCAGCAGAGAGATGGGTAATTTTGAGGTCTGATTTTACAGGAATGTGACTGTAAATCAGCCTGCCGTGTCTGTGGGTTCCATATTCATGGACTCAGCGACTTCTTGAGATATCGGGCATCAGCAGTGACATTCTCCACAGCATGCACTTCTCACTACGACATGATCTAACTGTTGACGGTCTTGGAGTTAGCAGAAGTACATCTGAGCCTAGGGGCACCTTTACCTAAAGGGGCTCAAACAGCTCGCTGAATGTCCACGAAACAAATAGTGCAAAGAAGGGTTTAGCAAAGTTAGCGAGTATTCTCTTCTACAAAGACAAGCCAGCGCTCTCTTACATTCCTCTGCCACCATTACCTTTATTAGGGCTTTTCTGCTTTTCTGCTTTGCTTAAATCATCTTGGACAGATGAAAATGATTCTTCTCCCTCTTCAGAATCCTTTCGGGCCTAAAACAAGTTTAAAACGTGTCCGAATGTTAAGTAATAGGAAAGCTATTACTATAAAATGTGCTGTTAAAACGAATTAAAATTTTAAATTTAAGAGTCATCTTCCAAACCAGCAAGATACCACAATAAACTGCCATCCATTTATCCACAAAAACTACCCCCAGCAAAGGGAATGTTTTATTACTTCATTTTACTGATAAGGAAACAGATGAACGATTATAGCAATAATTCAATAAAACACCTCATCCCACCCAGTCTCCTAACCCAGAAATGGAAGTCTTGTTAGAGTTTCTTTTATCTCAACTCCCAAACTACTAATAGAAACAAACAAACAAACAAACAAAGCAGAAAAAAAATGATAACAAATTAAAGCCCAGTAGAAAAGTAAAAGAGAAGAGTAGCAGCTGATATCCTGATCTCAGTACTAGTATCCGAAGGCTGAGCCAGGAGGACTGCCAAGTTTCAAACCCATCCTGGCTACACAGTATCAGGCTACCCAAAACCAACCCAGCAAAGATCACCTCAAAAAACAAAGCCTAAGAGAGCACGGTCTCAAGAGAAAATAAAGTGCCACACGGAGGCCCCGCTTCCTGAGAAGAGCGTTTAGTTATTAAATCTGCATTCCGTAGGAGCTGACAATCATTATTCTGAAATAATACATAAAAATACCTTTTGGGCTGGAGAGATGGCTCAGCCGTTAAAGGCTAGGCTCACAACCAAAAATATAAAAATACCTTTTGCGGGCTGGAGAGACGGCTCAGCGGTTAAGAGCACGGATTACTCTTCCAGAGGTCCCCAGTTCAATTCCCAGCAACCACACAGTGGCTCACAACCATCAATAATGGGATCCGATGCCTATTCTGATGTGTTTTAAGACAGCTACAGTGTGCTCATATAACTAAAATAAGTAAATCTTATTTTAAAATCCCTTTTGATAAGAAATAAAGGTAAAACCCACTGTGTTTTGTAGGGCAAGTTCTGCTTTATTTCTTGAAACCTTTAAGAAAGAATTACACTGTAAATGAATTTGCATACACACACATACATACACACATAGTATAAATTAAAACAGTGTACCTAGTGGCAAGACTCAATGGATAAAGTCATCCCACATACTTTCACTTCATGAGAACCTATGAGAAAGCCAAGCATGGCAGTGCATTCCTGTAACTGGGAATGCAATGCTGGGAAGGACACAGGAGGATCCTGGAGGCTCACTCCCTGGCCAGCCATCTTAGAAGAAATGGGAAGCTCCAAGGTCAACTGAGGTGGAGGACAAGACCTGACATCTACCTCTGGACTGCATGTGTACACACGTGTACACACACACAAACACCCCCCCCCATAATGCTACCTTTTTGATCTTGGGTTCTTCATCCAATAAGGCCAGTGTTCTTGCAAATTCTTCATCTTCATGCAACTGCCTCTCCAGCTGTAAAAAGCATAACACAGTAAGATGCTTTTGGCTTTTTGTACCCAAAAGTTTTTAAATGTGTGGTTCATATGTTTAGAAAAAAACAGAAAAAATTCCTGAAAATAACAATGACATCTTCCCACTATACACTGACAGTCAAGTATCAACTTACATTACTGACTCCACTTCTAGATCTGCACCATAATAAAGTTAGCATATTTCAAATTTGTTTATTTCTTGTGTATGTGGGTATGCATGCATGGCACAAGTGAGGAGGCCAGAAGACAACTTGTAAGAGATGTTTTTCTCCTTTTGAGCCCCCAAGGATTAAACTCCAGCCCTCAGGCACCTTCCACCTGCTGAGCCATCTTACCAGCCAATGGAGATAGTTGCATATCCTCACGTGCTATTTCTTTATAAAATCTGAGGTCACATTTTCTCTTAATGCTCTTAGTATAACAGATCTCTTCATTATATGTTTTATTATGGTTTATTTGTTCTAAGAAAAAAACCTCATGTGTATATTTGCATCTATATGTGGGTATACAGACCAGCTGAGGGCATCAGATGCCCCAGAACTGGAGTTATAAATAGGTGCTAGCAAACAAACTCTGGTTTGACAAGTCATCTGAGTCACCTCTCCAGCCTAGCCCACCCAGTTCTGTTTTGATTTTTAAAAGATAGGGTCTTACTACACAGCACTGGCTGGCTTAGAAGGCAGGATGTAGACCAGGCTGTCCTCAAACTCACTGAGATCCACCTACCTCTGCTCTAAAGGGCTGAGATTAAAGGTGTGCACCACTACACCTGGCTTATCCTCCTCCCAGCCACTGCTGTGGAAGGCATTGTCTCATTATGTAGTCCTGGACGGTCTAGAACCTTCTGTGTACACCAGGAGGAGATGGGAGGGGAGAGGAGGGAAGGGGAGGGCAATGAATCGAACGAAACTTAGGACTGGGGTTATGGCATGTGATAAAGAGCCCTGCATCTTATCACGATGTTTATTTACTGTCAGTGACATCATGTGGCATTGGATATACTGGCTTCGGGATGAGATAGTGAACATATAGTTACCATGAATGAAAAAAGGTAGAACTGGGGATGGGATTCTTAGGAGATAATTAGGAAAGACTATCAATGATTAACACCCTAAATCTTTCATTAAATTAATTTACCCAAAGAGTCTAAAAGAATGTGACAGAAACAGGAAAACAGGGGACTGTGATACCCTGTGGTTCTCTGCACAGAAGTAGCTAATCCTCCACAGCTGGGCAAAGATAACAGCACGTTAGGTTCCTGACAAGGACTTCACAGTTGGCCTAGGCCACTCATCCTACCTTGCATGAGTCATCAGGACCCCTGGGTAGAGATCAGATAATGCAGTACAACCAAAAACAAGGCAGGTATTTGTTTCGGGTTTTGTTGCTGTTTTGAGACAGGTCTCACTATATAGTATTGGCTGGTCTGGGATTTGCTTTGTAGACCAGGCTGGCCTCAAGCTCTTTTGGAGATCTTTCTCCCTCTGCTGGGATTAAAGGTGTGTACCACCACAGCCAGCTAAGGAATATTTGTAAAACACCAAGTGTGAAGTGTCCAGCTAATAAAATGAAGAACCACACATGGTCTGTCCAGGGCACTAGAACAAGCACTGAGACATAGTCAGCCAATGTTCTCTAGGGTCAGGCTCCATGGAGAAGGCATTGTATCACAATGTCAATAAACAATACAGTCCTGAGTGTCTGGGGACAGGGAAGGGGTCCACAAAGCCCTAACATGAAGACGCTCCAAGATGAGCCCTCCCGGTGAACTCCATCATATTCAGCGTCTGCAAACACCAGGCTCACCCAGTCTTCCCACCCCACCCACAGCTCCCTTAGTCCCCTCTGCCAGAGCCTCTTTATCTCCATTTTTTTTGTTGTTGTTGTTTTTTAAAGATTTATTTATTTTATGTATATGAGTATGCTGTAGCTGTACAGATAACTGTGAGCCTTCACATGGTTGTTGGGAATTGAATTTAGGACCTCTGCTTGCTCCAGTTGGCCCCCGTTCGCTCAGTCCCTGCCTGCTCCAGCCCAAAGATTTATTTATTATTATACATAAGTACACTGTAGCTGTCTTCAGACACACCAGAAGAGGGCGTCAGATCTCATTACCATGTGATTGTTGGGATTGAAACTCAGGACCTTCGGAAGAGCAGTCAGTGCTCTTAACCTCTGAGCCATCTCTCCAGCCCCTTCATCTCCAATGTTAAAGAGCAATCCTAACAATGTTTTTCTTTTGTTTTCTCCTCAAGGTGTCATACAGGTATACAAGTATTAAGTCCCACACAAATGCTAATCACTTGCAAATACATCCTGCAGCTGAGTGCCAGACTTGTTTCCTTGTTCCTCCACCACTTCCTCTATCAGACATCTGCCACTATCAAAACAGAACTCTTTTTAATTAGTGTGTGTGTGTGTCTCTGTGTGTGTGTGTGTGTGTGTGTGTGTGTGTGTGTGTGTGTGTGTGTGTGTGTGTGAATGGGTGTTCAGGTGGAGCACAGAGAACAACCTGTGTGTGTGTGTGTGTGTGTGTGTGTGTGTGTGTGTGTGTGTGTGTGTGTGTGTGTGTGTGTGAATGGGTGTTCAGGTGGAGCACAGAGAACAACCTTTCTTCTACCCTGTACATTGATACCAGAAATCAAACTCAGGAGGACAGGCTTCCATGCCGAGCAGCTTTAATCACTGAGCCATCCTGTTGGGCCTCATTTTTGCCCTGGTTTGGCCCTTGAGGACAAACCCGAACCCGGTTCGAGTTTCTGCGGCCTTGTGGGAAAGCCTAAGCCTGGCTCTAGTTTTGAGACCTGTCTCAGTCACTTCCGCATCAGGATGATTCAGCAAGACCTGTTTGGCCCTGCCTCTGCCTCACTCTTGCTGAGGTAGAACTTTGCCATTGGCCCTGTCAGTCACGCCATACCCTCTGTCACCATTCCTCCTTGCCCCACCAAAAATTCCCCTCCCTATGTTTCGAACTTATATAAGCGAGAGGCTGATGCCATAAAGTTGAGTTCCTGCTTCCACAAGACTCCTGGCTTGGTGTGTTTCTTTTGGGACATCGACACTTGCCATCCTGCTCAGCTCCAGAGAGACCCCAGAGGGACCAGGTTCTCTCTCCTCTAGACTGGACCTGCCGGCACCACCCTGTAGCCGCCAGAACAGAACTAACTTCTTTGTACCAACAGGCTCTGCATCCTGTGTTCTGATCTTCGTAACAGCACCACTGTTCATCCAGCTGCTGAGGTCACCTCTCACTTCCAACCTGACGCGAGCTAACATTTGCCACTTGCCACACCTTAACAATCTCCACGCCAGTCTGCTCATGCCCAACTACAGGGAAAGACTTCAAGTTATCCTGTGTACACTACAGAAGCCAGTATACTTCCAGGACCCACCAAGTCATGCCACTTTACTAAGGACTCCAATTGAGTCCATCTCACAGAGGCTAAATCTGAAGTCCTGACCAATCAATGTCCTTTTCCTAGGTACCAAAGACTCATTGTGACCTACAAGACCTGCTGATGGCTACTCCTCCAAATCCCCTAACTGCCTTCTCATTCATCTGTGTGGCCATACTGATCTCCTGCGCATACTTTCTCAGATGCTTACCCTTGCGATCCTGGGCTCAGTGTGGATCTGAGTCTTCAGCAGTGGCTGCCTGTGCGTCACTCTCCGACACCACGCGCTCCCTACCTGCCCCAGAACTCTACTTGCATTCTGCACGTCTGTCGCTTCCCAGCATCTTGTTTTCTTTCTTGGTTTTCTCTTTAAACCATAATCACCTACTACCAACAGCCATGCTAGGAACTCGGTAAGTGATCAATAAATCCCTGTCAGATATGGGTTTACAGCTCAAGAGAGAATCCTGAACCAAAGGCAGATTTCTAAGACATCAGTGTATACAGTAAAGGGCCAGGGAAAGAGTGTATATGCTCAGAATGAAAGCAAAAAGAAGACAGGAGAAAATGAAGTTCTTTCAAATACACTACAGAGCCTCCTATTCACAGAACTTCAAAATGTTTACATAAATAATTATCTGTTAGTCTCATCATTTATATTTTACAGAAACTTATATTCTCATATACTTTATTTTAATTTATTTTACACCATACTCCTGATGAGGCTCATTTTGAGCTAATCATGGCTGTGCACCACTATAATCCCAACACTCAGAAAACTAAGGCAAAATTGTGAGTTCAAGGCCAACCTGGCCTATACAGTGAGTTCTGGTCCTGTCTTGGAGTGATGGATGGATGGATGGATGGGTGGATGGACACACATACACAGAGACAGGCAGATACAGAGACAAGACAGGGAGGCAGGCAGAACTTATTTAAAAAGAGAAAAGGATTAAAACCATCTTGACTGTTTGCCTGGCTAACAGAAGTCCAAAGTCAGACCATCAAGCCAACAGTGATAACTAAGTGGAATGGCAGTACCTCTGCATCTTCATCCAGCTGCAGCTGCTTGGCGATGGCCTCATCATTTAATCTGGAATCCTCTGTGTTTTGAGAAGACTGTATTCCAAAGAAAATCAAGCAAGATAAGCAGAAATCTGGCTAAAATTAAAGTTTTGGTTGGTTTGTTTTTCTGGCAACACTAACTAAACACATTACTGAGAGATAGGTCACAATCCATACAAGCCCAAAGTCGACCCAAAGTCGTTTGTGGCTGTTCTGGTACATCCAATCTCATAAAGACTAGATACTCTACAGACAGATAACTCTCATTTTGTTCTATTGAAATGTTCAAAAGAAGTGTGCACATACATGTGCACACGCACCGTATATATAGGTTAGTGCTTTGGTTGTCAAAGTAGTCTAAGACATTGGCAAATCAATGTAAACGTGGCACAGTCCTGTGCCAAGGAACCAGGACACACTATAACCAGCTTACACTCACACCTTTACTATACTGTATCTATAGGTCCATTTCCTTTACTATACTGTATCTATAAGTCCATTTCCTTTACTATACTGTATCTATAGGTCCATTTCCTAAATGGCCAGGGAAGAACAAATCCAGCATCAGTCAAACTAGAGCGGATCAGCATAGGTACACTCTGATAAAATAACAGGTCCATCCCATTTCAAAATACAGTTGTGTACATCTGAGGTCAACAGTAAAATAAGTTTACATTTTGAAAATTCCATTTAAATTCTACGAACCATGACTTTTTCTTATAGTTTAAATATTTTCCTGCTTTTGAGTATAAAATATACATATACATATATATACATATATTCTAATTCCCATATCTTCCAAAATGAGGATATTTATCTATATCACAGAAAAAAATCTCATTATTAATAAAGCATGTTTGCTTTATTAATCCCAAGCTTTCCTTATTAGTATCCATGAATGGCTATCAATTCCATTATGTAGCACAGGTTGGCCTCACACTACCGCTCTTTTAGCCTCAGTCTCCCAAGCGCTGAAGCATCGGTGCACACCGGCGTGCCTGGGCATGCCGAACACTTACTTCTTTCCTTTTGCTTGTCACCATCTTCTTCCCAGATCTCTGGACACTTTCAGTTCCAAAATAGTCGAGCACTGACGTTGGTGTGAGTTTTATTGGAGATAACGGCTTGTTCTTAGTCTTAACGTTTTCTTCATTTTTTTTCACGTTTGATGTTCCAAGGTAACTATTTGTAGATACTCCATTCTCTTTTGATTTGGAGGCTGCCTTTTTACATACAAAGTCATCATCTTCATCTTAAATGAAAAGTATTTTTGATAAAGCATAGGTCTTAATTATATAAGCTAATCATTTCTACCAGCTTTTTAAAAAATACTAAGACCTTGAGTTTTTTTTCGTCCTCCTATCTTCTGAATCTAACAGGCACTCTGACATTTACAAGGGCCAGGCCTATGGCTGGCTGCAACACATCCACTATCTACCAGGCACTGAGGATACAACTAAGGGCTACAGCATTCCCTGATCTCACAGAACGCAGTCTCCATAAAAAAAAAAAAAACAAATACATTAATTTTATACATTCATATGTGTGTACACAAACAAATATACACACGCATTTATTTTTGAGCTGCATGAAGAAAACGTGAAGTAAGAGAAGGGTAAGGAGTGATTAAGGATACAAGAGGCCTTAAGTCCAATCTCCCCATCCCCAAAAAGTGAATGAGGAGAGAGAGAACTCAGTAGAAGAGCACCTGCATAGCACACATAGGAGACTCTAGGTTCACTGCCCAACACAAGGGAAAAAAAGAAAAGAAAGAAAAAGAATATGTCTGAAAAACGGAAGGCTGTCCTTTTGGTCAAAGCAATCATCAGAAAGCCTGTTGTTAGGAGCTCAAGCTCAGGCCTGTGTACCAGGCAAGTACTCGCCCCCTTCGCTACAAGCCTTTGGTTTCTAGTTTTGGTTTGGTTTTTCTAGATAGGGTTTCTCTGTGTATGCCTTGGCTGTCTTGGAACTCACCATGTAGACCAGGCTAGCCTTAAAATCAGAGATCGCCCTGCCTCTGCCTCTACCTCTCTCTCTCTCTCTGCCTCTGTCTCTCTGCCTCTCTCTCTCTCTCTCTCTCTCTCTCTCTCTCTCTCTCTCTCCCTCTCTCTCTCTCTCTCTCTCTCTCTGCCTCTCTCTCTCTCTCTGCCCCTCTGCCCCTGCCTCTGCCTCCCAATGCTGGGATTAAAAGCATGCACCACCATCGGGCTTCTCAATCCTTTGGTTTTTAAATCTATGTTGTTCTGGCTGGCCTTGACCTTCCTACATATCCAGAGCTGACCTCCAACTCAAACCTCCTGCCTCAACAACCCTAATGCTGAGATTTCTAGTGTGACCTAAGATACCTGACTAGGGAACATCTCTTAGATAAGCAACATCTGCACAGAGCCATGAAATGAAGACCTGGCAAGAACAGTCAGATAATGTGAGCTGCAAGCACCAGTCACCGTGCTCCCTTACAGTGAATGTCCTCCCAGGCTGAAGGCAGTGTAGTTGCAGGTTAAGAGTTAAATTCTATGGACTTCCTAGGTGATAGAAAGAAACTCATGTGGTAGCACAGAAGCCCGTGTAGCGGAACATCACATGTTGGTTAAGTCTTGTCCTCTGGAGAAGACACTGCAGAGAGGAAAGGCAAAGGCGGGGAGCTCAGGAGGCCATTATAGCTCCGGACAAGATGCTGACTAGGGTAGTTCACAGAGGTGGTTAGGAAGCTCAGACGCTGGCTACACACATAATAAAGGTTGACATCTAATAATTATCTAATCATTCATTTGGAACCTCAAACTGTTGGTTTTATTACATTTTATATCCAAAAAAAAGAAAGAAAGGAAAACCATCCAGCAGCCAGGGAGGTGCCTCAGTGGTACAAGCTGTTTGCTGCCAATCCTGATGACTGCATTCCATCCCGAGACCCTGACTTCCACATGTGATCTAACCTCCAATACTCACTTAGACGCATGCACCCATACATACATACATACATATATGCATATCATATGGGATACATTTTATCCCCAGCCTCTTAAAGCCTCCTCCCCCTTTTTGTTTCCCAGCTACCACACACTCCACACTGTTATGTTCTGCCTTGTCTAAAGCCTAAGATGGGACTGGCGATTCAGCCCCGTGACTCCAGCACCTAGATATCTAACGCAGGAGAAATTCCAGTGAGTTCTAGGCCAAAAAGAATCTAACAGTGTAACCTGCTTCCTGCAAAGACACTATCAGTTAACAGGTTTTGCTCGGACCGTCCTCAGGTAAAATACACCTTCTGCGGTCCTGAACAGAGGTGAAGCATGCCTCTGCAGATGTTCTCTAGTGAAGCTGATTTGTTTCTGTCTGTTAGAAGCCAGAGGCAAGCTGCTTTCTCCTTCCCAAAAGCTGTAATGAAAGCCTGATAAACAGATCTAAGTCAGATTTCTGACAACTACTTGGAAATCATAGACAACTCCACACTTAAAATTTCCCTCCAGGATACTTGTCTCCTTATAAAAACACCATTTATTTTTATTTATGGACAACATAATCTCAAGTGTGCTAACAACGACCAAGTAAACTAGCATTTTCCACCCGGAGTAGAAGAATTGCCTGGGAGAGGAGATGGCTCTGCCACGCTGAGTTAGCCACACACATCTGTTTAGAAGGATAACGATGAGAGAGAAGGGAATAACGTGAAGGTCTGCAATCAAATCCATTTACAAGGCAAGCAGGAAAAACAAATCTAATTCTGGAGCTCCTGCTGCTCAGAGTTTGGCCTCTGCAGATGGATCTGACTGCTGATGCTACGATTCTCTTGCCTTTGCTCTGGAACACACTAAAATCCAATTAACAGGGAGATTTCATTAGAAAGATTAAAAATAAGTGACTTAGCAACGAGTGAAATCTAAGTAGGGTAGCTGGCGTGCATAGCCTTAGTGCATGCCTGGAGTGCCTCTCAACGCTTCTCGAATCAAATCCCTCACTGTCATCTTGGTTTGGAAGGGCAGAGGAAGGTTCAGTTGTTAGGGCTAAAAACTACTTGAACTTAAATGAAAAGAAAAGCGGTGAGCACTCCTCCTCCGTTCCTGGGTGTGCTGAGTGAGTGACACAGTCTCTGCAAATAAGCACAAAAACAAAACTGATCGAGAAGCCAGGAGTCTCATTAATAAATGAGCAATAAGTCCTCGAGTGGAAACAAGTCCATGAAAAGGTTTCTCTCTTTGTGTATGCTTGGAAATCACACCCAACACTGCGCACACATTCGTGTGTGGGGAGAAGAGGCACAAGCAAGTTACGACACTAAATAATGGAAAAGCAGGCTGCATAAATATATACCCAAATAAATACATGCATGCTTAAATATACAAAGATTTCTGATGCCAGGAGAGCCATATCCCCTCCAAGGTAATTCCTGTACACAGGGAGGAAACAGAACAGGCCCTGGGGTAATATAGAAATGTGTTAACCTAAATACTTCAGCCAAGCTCAAAATCTCTAAACTTAAAGATTCTTTTATGTAGAATCCTAATACGCAAATTAGTATTGATTCTCAATAACTAAAATCAAATAAATACAATGGAAAGTTCTCTTACTTAAGAGACATTCCCTGCTACAACCATTCCATACTTCATTGGCAGCATCTATAAGAAGTTCTCAAATAGAATATTATACTTGTTACCTCATACATAAAAGCAAAGAACAATGTTTTTCAAGTTTTGTTTATGGACCTAATAGAGCACCCTAGGAAGTGTAACACCGCCACTTTCCCTCAATTAACACTCAGCACAGTGAAGTACAGCTCCCACAGCACTGCCTCCAGAATAGCTGTAAAGTTAGCATTAAAAAAAGTAGACAAAGAAAAACCCTAATTTCTTGAATCAAACAGCAGCTGCTGGTGAAACTGAGTACGGTAGCCTTCAGCACTCTAACTCGAGGCCCATCGTTCCATTAAAAGCTAAAAGTAAGCCTGTGCAGCACACAAGCATCTAGGGTGTGGTCCACTGAGAAAGTTCTATTAGTCAATGGTTAGCGCTATGCATTTTTTTCCTTTTTCTGTACATTGGGAAATTAATGTAATTAAACTCATTTTTAAAAATGTTGACAAATACTATGTAGGACAGATTTAGTCAAAGTGATGCTGAACTATGTCCTAAAAGCTGAACCCAAGCCTGGATGCTCACTAACATAGACAGAAATGCTTGTCACGCACACGGTTCCTTCAGCCCTTCTCACCTTTAGAGAGTATTCCACGGAGCTCAAGAGATGCAAAGATGACACAAAGTTCAAGAGCACATAGGACCTTGCAGAGGACCTGAGTTTGGTTCCCAGCAAGCACAAAAAAGCAGCTCACAACTGCCTGTAATCTAGCTCCAAAGAATCCAATGCCTTCTGGCATCTGTGGGTACCTGCATTCACATGAACATACTCCCTCCCGAACAGACCACAAACATTCATAATTAAAAATAAAATCAATCTTTTCAATTATTTTTTAAAGTACTACAAAACAGAAGTAAAATGTAGGCCATAAATACAATCTTAAAATAGCCACATTTTAAGATAGAGACTGAGTACTGGGGCTGGCAAGATGGCTTAGCAGGTAAGAGCACTGACTGCTCTTCCAAAGGTCCTGAGTTCAAATCCCAGCTCACAGCCACCAGTAATGAGATCTGATGCCCTCTTCTGGTGTATACTTATTTTTAATAATAAATAAATCTTCAGGCCAGAGCAAACAGGGACTGAGCAAATAGGGGTGACTGGAATAAGCAGAGGTCCTAAATTCAATTCCCAACAACCACATGAAGGCTCACAACCATCTGTACAGCTATAGTGTACTCATATACATAAAACAAATAAATAAATCTTTTTTTTTTTTTTTGGAAAGAAAAGACTGGGTTCTGTAACTCAGAGACAGAGTGCTAGTCTAGCATGCTCAAAGCCCTAGGTTTCATTCCTAGCATCTAAAACAAAATCGTCAAAACAAATCAAATTTTGGGGATTTGTTCTGTTTTTAGTTTTGTTCTTTTTCAGACAGGGCATCACTATAGCCCTAACTGGCCTGGAACTCACTGTCTTAGTGAGGGTTTCACTGCTGTGAGCAGACACCATGACCACAGCACTTCTTAGACAACATTTAATTCGGGCTGGTTTACAGGTTAAGAGGTTCGGTCCATTATCATCAAGGCAGGAGCATGGCAGTGTCCAGGCAGGCATGGTGCCGGAGGAGCTGAGAGTTCTGTCTCTTTATCTAAAGGCTGCTATGAGATGGCTGGCTCCCAGGCAGCTAGGACAATAGTCTTAAAGCCCATACCCACAATGACATCCTACTCCAACAAGGGCACACCTCCTAATGATGCCACACCCTGGGCCAAGCATATACAAACCATCACCGTCACTATGTAGTCTCACAGAGATCCACCTGCCTCTTACTTCCCACGTGCTTGAATTCAAGGCTTGTGGCACCATGCCCAGCAGCAATGGTTTCAACCCAAAACCAAGTGAACAGGACACAGTGCTGCACGCCTGCAATCTCAGCACGGGAAAGCGGAAAGCAGAGGATCAGAATCAAGATCACCCACGGCTACATAGGAAACCCACAGACTACGCTACATGATAGTCTGTCTTCAACATACAACATCACTACTTTCTACATTTCAATTTTATGGGGCTGGAGAGAGATAGCTCAGCAATTAAGAGCTATACTGCTCTTACAGAGAACCCAGGTTCAATCCCAGCCTCCACATGGGAGCTCACAACCGTCTGAAACTCCAGGAGTCCCAAGGGATCTGACACCCTCTTCTGGCACCAGGCTCATACATGGTGCAAAAACACACAAGAAGGCAAAGCACATAAAATGGAATAAAAAATAAGATTTTAAAATCACATGGGAAAATATAATACTAAACATCATAGTAGAGTACGATAACTAATCTGTCACCCTGATGAGACCTAGAAACCCACGGTGTCAAGACAGGCCTTTGAGTGTGCCACTGTGACAAGTGTCTTCCACAGACTGAGTGGGGTGGAAGACCCACTATGGGCAAGACTAATCTGGGGCTATGATCTTAGAGTGGACAGTGAGGAGAAAGTGAGGAAGGCACAGACAGTCATTCCTCTCTGGTTCCTGACTGTGACTACAACGTGACCAATATCTGCAAGTTCCTGTTGCCACAACTTCCTCATGGTGTCACCCCAAACTAGGAACTAAAATAAACCCTTTCTCCCTTAAATTGTTAGTACTGTATCACTGCAACAGAAATGTAACTACCACAATGGGTACACTGTCCCCCCAAATTTTTAGCTAAGACAAGGACAATGCTCCTTTTACATACACGTGCCATGGGCGGAATGGAACAAGCAAAGAGTCAGATGCAGGAGCACACTCCTGTAATCCCAGCACTTGGAGGCTGAGGTAGGAGGATACCTGTGAGTTCAAGGCCAGCCAGGGCTATATTAAAAAAAAAAAAAAAAAAAAAGAAAACAGAAGAAGGGGAGAGGAGACTATAACGGATGAGGAGTGTCTAGTGGAGGAGGGAGAGGAGACTGTCAGTGGTCATAAAAGTCTCACATGAGATACTGGCGTCTCTTCAGAAGACTACACTAAAAACTATCCTAGTGACTAGAGAATCTGTAATCAGAGCCTTAAGTGAGCCTTGGTGTACCTAAATCCCAAGATAAAGACAGCCTGGTCCACAGTTAAAGGCCACTCTATCTGCAATGACATTTCCAGGGTGCTGGAAAGCTTCATCACACCACCTTCGGTCACACAGCCCAGTTACTAAACTGTTTCCCTTAACCCTCCCATGGAACCAAACTGTCACAAAGGTAGCCATGTTAAAGGAACCTCTTAAATATTGTACAATGTATCTAAGCATAGCAACAGTACAAAAGCATTAAAAACACTAATCTATCCCCAATGTAAGAAATACATCAGTCTATTAAATGTTTCCAAAAATTAGCTCAAGGGCTGGAGAGATGACTCAACAGTTAAGAGGACTAGCTACTCCTGGGTGGTGGTTACATCAACATCTTTGATCCCACCATGTGGAGGACAGAGGCAGTTCAAGGCTAGTCTAGTCTACAGAGCAAGTTAAACATCTTTGATCCCACCATGTGGGGGACAGAGGCAGTTCCAGGCTAGTCTAGTCTACAGAGCAAGTTCCAGGACAACAAGGACTACACACAAAAACCCTGAGAAGAAAGAAAAGAAGAAGAAGAAAGAAGAAGAAGAAGAAAAAAGAAGAAGAAGAAGAAGAAGAAGAAGAAGAAGAAGAAGAAGAAGAAAGAAGAAGAAGAAAGAAGAAAGAAGAAGAAGAAAAGAAAGAAGAAGAAGAAAAGAAAGAAGAAGAAGAAAAGAAAGAAGAAGAAGAAAGAAGAAAGAAGAAGAAGAAGAAAAGAAAGAAGAAGAAGAAGAAGAAGAAGAAGAAGGAAGAAGAAAGAAGAAGGAAGAAGGAAGAAGGAAGAAGGAAGAAGGAAGAAGGAAGAAGGAAGAAGAAAGAAGAAAGAAGAAAGAAGAAAGAAGAAAGAAGAAAGAAGAAAGAAGAAAGAAGAAAGAAGAAAGAAGAAAGAAGGAAGAAGGAAGAAGAAGAAGGAAGAAGAAGGAAGAAGAAGGAAGAAGAAGGAAGAAGAAGGAAGAAGAAGGAAGGAAGAAGGAAGAAGGAAGAAGGAAGAAGGAAGAAAGAAGAAAGAAGAAAGAAGAAAGAAGAAAGAAGAAAGAAGAAGAAGAAGAAGAAAGAAGAAAGAAGAAAGAAGAAGAAGAAGAGGAGGAGGAGACGAGGAGGAGGAGGAACAGCAGCAGCAGCTCTTCCAGGACAAGGATTTGATACCCAGCATCCACAGAAAGGCTCACAGTAGCCTATAACTCAGTGGTAGAGCACTTGCCCAGCAAGTGCAAAGACTCAAGGGTCAGTCCTCAGCTCTGAAAAGAATAAACAAACTATCCCCCAAGGATAGGACTATAGCTAAGTGATAGAGTGTTTGCCAGCATGCATGAAGTACTGGCCCTCAGCAGTAAGTAGACCTTTACCACACAAGACATTTCAGAGATGATGGTGTCCCTCCTCTGACAGAAACCATTCAAAAAGGACGACGGGAACGCATTCGATACCTTACCTGTCTCAGAGACGTAGGTGACAGGATCCTTCTGAGAGACTTTACCAGGTTTATAAGACAGTGACAATTTTTCTGATTTCTTTTTAGCATTTTTTACCTGTACTGTCTCCTCTGACTCTGAGTCTACAAGAGAAAAATTAAACCGTGAAAAGAAATATCAGTGTATTTTTAAAGTAGTCATTCAAAGCAATCCCCCAAGAAGCGTGTCTTGAATAATAAACTCATGTCTGAAGCGTGTCACCAGTAATAAACTCATGGTTAGATTCATATCATATTGTTATTATAACAATAGCCACAAACCAACTGGCTTCACAACTACACATGTGGGCGGAGACACGGTTCAGTTGGTAGAGGTCCCTGTTGCTAAGCCTGATAACCTAAGTGCAGTCCCCGGGAACCACGTAGTAGGAGAAAGTCAACTCCCCCAAATGACCACCTGTCCTCCACACACACAAAGTGGTGCACACCCACGCACTTACAAAAGAAAAAAAAGTCTAACATAAATACATTATCTTTAACAGTTCTGAACAATGGCTGACACAGGTCTCATGGGGACATCAGCAGGGTTCCCTAGGGAAGAATTCATTTCTTTGTCATTTCCATCTGCCTACTGGCTGCCACCAATACATCTTAGCCTCTTCTCCCATCTTCAAAGCCAAGAAACCAAGCATGGTGGTAGTGGCCAGGGAGACTGATAGTTCAGGCTTGTTTGGGATACAAGTAAGTTCAAAGCCAGTAGAAGCAACCTTAGTGACCTTTAAGAGAGCTATGGATGTAGTTCAGGGGTAGGATGTTTGCATAGCATGTGCAAGTGTGTTCATCCCCTGGACCACACACATACTCACACAAATAAATACCCTCTAGCAGACAGACTGCTACCACCTCACTGACTTCTGACCGCCTTACACTGGAGGCAGAGGCAGGCGGGTTTCTGAGTTCGAGGCCATCCTGGTCTACAAAGTGAGGTCCAGGACAGCCAGGGCTATACAGAGAAAAACCAAAAATAATAATAATAATAATAATAATAATAATAATACAAACAGGGCTAGGGAGGATAGCTCAGTGGTAGAGCTCCTGCCGACCAGGCAGAGAGCCTCAGTTCAACCTCTGGCATTGCAAAATGAATGAATGAATGAATGAATGAATGAATGAGAGCAAGAGAGAGACATGGGCATAAAGAGTACTGTTCCCCTTCTCAAAGCTATATTTAAAGAAAATCCTTCAAAATAGAAAAATCAATTTTAATTATTTGCTTTGGGGCCAGCAAGATGGTTCAGCAAATAAAGATACCACCAAGGCTGATAATCTAAGTTCAGTCCACCAGGAGCACAGTGACGAGAGAGAACAGACTCCTGAAGCTGTCCTCTGACCTCGCATTGCATGGTAGACATAACCACAAACACACCAAGTCATTAATCAAATGTAACCAACATTTACTTTAATAGCAGCATTGTAAGCTACTTTTTTTTTTCAAATTCAACTTCTAAAAACCTCAGCTTGAAAAAAAAATTTTTTGATGAGAATATAGTTTACAATAGGGGCCGAGAATACAGATCAGAGGCAGAACACTTGCTTAGCATATGTAAGGCCCTGAATCTGATCACATACATACATACATACATACATACATACATACATACATACATACGATAGATAGATAGATAGAGACAGACAGACAGACAGATGAGCTCACAGTAAATCTGAGACCTGCTACATACTCTTATCCCTCATAAGCAAACCTTCAGTACATTAAAATATTTAGGTATTGTAGCTTTGCGCTGACAACTGTTCCAAGGACTACCCACCAGAGCTCTCTCCACAGTAATGAGTTTTGTGTGTCTCAGCCATCAGCTTGGAAAATACAGTTACAAGGGAAATGAACAATTCTGAAGCCTTTAGAGTCCTCAGAAAAGTTACCTGAGTCATTGATGATCCTCTTCTTCTTGCTGTGCTGCTTTGGTTTGGAGGCGTCCTCTTTACCGGAGTTATTGACCTGGAGACAGCAGATAGAATTAGAACAGAGGAAGCCTATACAACGTAAGCCTGGCCTTCTCATTAGACTTGGGCTTGAAGCAATTCTGCCCCATGAGACATCTGTTGATTTCTAGAGGCATTGTTTATCAAAGTGGGAAGCAGAGGTTTTAATAACACCTAGAGTACATAAGGGTACTACTAACATCACGCAACACAGCACTCATCTAACCCAAAACGTCAGGAATGCTCTTGCTGAACTGTATCAGGAAAGGAGACTTACAGAACATTATTATCAGCTACACACTCAAAACGAACCCACATATAACGAAGAGGAAAAGGATGTCAGCCATTGCAGGGTCAAGAGGTTTATTAGAGCCTGCATGTCCCTGAATGCATGCCTTGGTCTCCAGGGTGCAGCTACCTCTCAGTAGAGGTGGTTGAACCTTTGGAGGTAGAGTCCAATGGAAAAAGGGAGAAAGAGGCCCAATCCCTTCTTTCTCTTCTGTCTCTTGGTCATGAGGACCACTCTACCATACCACATGCTCCCACCATAATGTGCTGCTACCTCAAGAGGCCCACAACAGTGAGGCAACAGGTCACAGAGTAGAAACCTCCAAAACTCGGAGTCAAAATAACCTTTCTCTTTATAAGTAGATTATCTCAAGGTATTTTGTGATAGTGGATAATACACAGGACAGGTGTTTCCTAAAAATGCAACATAAAAAAAAAAAAAAAAACAACAGAAATAAGATCTAAGCTGACAGCCCATCAATAGCACATGCATGCTGAAAATTTGAAAGCAGGCCAAAAAGGTTAAATATATTTATAAATATCACATTTCTAACATACTCATATTTCCAAAAATGTATCAAAAAATAGACAGAGAAAAAATGATCACTTAGATGAAAATATCTACATATTTCTGTCCATTAAGATATAATTTCAAGGGCTGGTGAGATGGCTCAGTGGGTAAGAGCACCCGACTGCTCTTCCAAAGGTCCAGAGTTCAAATCCCAGCAACCACATGGTGGCTCACAACCATCTGTAACAAGATCTGACTCCCTCTTCTGGTGTGTCTGAAGACAGCTACAGTGTACTTACATATAATAAATAAATAAATCTTAAAAAAAAAAAAAAGATATAATTTCAAAAACACAGAAACAATTATTTAGCTTCAAAAAAAAAAAAAAAAAAAACAAGGCAAATGAACCATTACAATTTACAGATGACAGATGCAACAAAGTAGTAGATCCAGAAAGTGAACTAAAGACAAATACAGTAACTGTAAAGATCCGAGACAGACATCTAGACACAAAGTCTCAGATCCCTCCTATAGGTTCTGCCCACATCTCCTGCTTTCTCGTGTACTGTTTTTTATAATATAGCTACAAGGACTTAAGAGGGTAAAAGCTTTAAAAAGCTAAACTAAAAGAACTAAACCAAGATTTTTACCTGCTGCCCATCTAACAGGTAGCAAGAATTTCAAGCCTGAGTTTGATCAAGTTAACTACATGCTAAGCCAAAAGAACCAACATTCCTTGTAGGAATATAACAGAATCCAATACAATATAACCAAGCAAGAAAAATGACTTGTGTGGTTACGTCAAGACAACGAATCATAAAGGATCCAGAGATCTGGTCAAGCATCACTCCTAAGTTTGTGTCAAGTGAAAAAAGATGTCCCTTCCCAAAGTAGTTGAGCCTTATCAAATCAGCTGAAGCCCTAAAAAGAAAAGCCAGCTTTCCTGGAATGAGACAGAATTCTTCCTGCCTGACCTCTATCGAGTGCATCAGCTTCTTCCATGTCTTTGGACTGGAATGGGACCATCACCTCTGTGGCCTCCAGTCTCCTAGATTAGACAGATCCATGTGCTCAGCTATTCTGATCCTCAGGCCTGGACAGCAACTCTGCCATCCGCTCGCTCTCCTAGGTCTCCAACTTACAAACTGCAAACCTTGTCAGCTTCTTCAACCCTCTGAACCTAATCTTAGTAATGAATCTAGAGTTATGTTCATACCATTGATCTGTTTCACTGGAAAGCCTAGCCAGATTTTTAGTTCTAAAAAATGGAATACTGCTATTAAAAATTTACCTAAAAACCAGGGACTGAGTAGAGACTGGAGGGATTTGATGCTAGGAAAAGCCCAGAGAGCCATGAAGGAGCTGTGATGAGTGGCATGGGTTTAGGGGGGACCATGGAAAAGAACAGAGCCACAGGGCAAACCCTCGTCTCAGAAAACATGTCCATCTCCATCAACAGCGTGCCGATCCATGAATGAGGAGTCTAGCTCAGTGACAGGAGGACCTTGCCTGACTCACACAAGGCCCTACACTTGGTCTTCAACATTCACCATACTAAAATGTACGGGAAAAAAAAATTAAAGTTAAAGGCCAACCAACCCACTGTGCTTTCTGATGGAAACTGTAATAGGCTTTTGAAAACCACAGTAGAGACATGGGATGGAGCCAGGCAATGCTGGCGCAGACCTTTAATCCCAACACTCAGGAAGCAGAGACAAGCAGCCTGAAATAGAGTGAGTTCCAGGACAGTAAGGGCTACACAGAGAAACCCAGTCTTAAAAAACAAAAGTAAAAACAAACAAACAAAAAACAACAACAACAAAGAACTTGGTTGTGTCTGGACCTGAAGGCACATGCTTTTGATTCCGGCACCTACAAAACACAAGCAGGCAATCTCTGTGAGCTGGATGCCTGAATGGCCTTCAAAGGGGGTTCTAAGCCAGCCAGCCAGCCAGAACTAGACCCTGTCTAGCTCTCTAAAAATGAGATAGAGAAAGGGAGACGAAATGAACTTAGATATGGACGAGAGATGGTTCAGCAATTTAGAACACTATTGCTCTTACATAGGACCTGGTTCAACTCCCAGCACCCACATGGTGGCTCATAATCATCTATAACTCCAGTTTATAACAGTTCCAAGGGATCTGTCTTAGGGTTTCTATTCCTGCACAAACATCATGACCAAGAAGCAAGTTGGGGAGGAAAGGGTTTATTCACCTTACACTTCCATACTGCTGTTCATCACCAAGGAAGTCAGGACAGGAACTCAGGCAGGTCAGGAAGCAGGAGCTGATGCAAAAGCCAAGGAGGGATGTTCTTTACTGGCTTGCTTCTCCTGGCTTGCTCAGCTTGCTCTCTTATAGAACCAAGACTACCAGCCCAGGGATGGCACCACCCACAAGAACCTCCCCCCTTGATCACTAACTGAGAAAATGCCTTACAGCTGGATCTCGTGGAGGCATTTTTTTTCCTCAACTGAAGCTCCTTTCTCTGTGATAACTCCAGCCTGTGTCAAGTTAACACAAAACCAGCCAGTACAGGATCCAAAGTCCTCTTCTAGCCTCTGCAGGCACCAGGCATACAAGTGGTACTATATACATATACACACAGATAAAACAATGTGGATGTGTTCTAGTGTTCTAAGAAAAACAAGAAAATTCAGTGCTGACCTAGAGCGATCCTGAATCAGAATGCTGAAGGTACAGGCTGGGTTCTGACTATGGTAAAGTTGGTAAACGAAAGAAAGGTGAATTAAAGTACTACTAACCAAAAAGCAACCATAACTTGATGATTTGGAAATTTCTTAAGACTGTCCACATTGTAAAAACGAGCCAGCGTATTCTGAAGGAAGCATCAAGAGTATAGCTGAGCTATCACTGAAGACATCAATACAAGCAGAAACACTGCCAATTTCAACTTCAGAAGATAAATACAAAGAAATCTGCCTGACTTCTTACAATCCATAGATGGGTCGAAAGGTTATTCCTAAGACAGCATCGGACTGACTCTTTACTCTCAAAGGGTAGGAGCACCATCTTGGTTTCAAAAGACCAGACAGCCTTCACCTGAAGCCTCAAAGGCAAAAAGCACTAAAGGATCACAGGGCCAAGATTACTGCCTAGGCTTACAGGAGCAGAACCCCAGCAGGTCTGCAAGAGACTATAAAGCCAGGTTACTACTACTGTACCTGAAAATATAATGGCATTTCCTTTGCTAGGTCCTGGGCTTGCATTAGAGCCATTAGTCCTTCCTTCTCAAGATGGAAATATCTACTCTGTGTCTGACCACTATTATTTACAATTTCCCAACAACTACAAGAATTTACCTAAAAATGAATCATACCTTCAAACCTTATTTATAATTGACTTAGATGAAATTTAAACGATCCAGTCTTTATACTTGGTGGAAGAATGAATACACTAGGAAGAAGGTGTAACTGAAATAGAAAGAGCTCTTTAAGTGGTCATGGATAAATGTTATAGAATGGGTGTTTACCTGCTCCAGAGCCCTATATTGGAGCTCGAATCCTTAATCCTAATACTCACGGCAGAGGAAGGTAGATAACTGTGAGTTCAAGGCCAGCCTGCTCTCCAAAGCCAGTTCCAGGCCAGTCTGGGCTACATAGTGAGACTCACTCCAAAAAAGTAAGTAAAGAGGTAGGGTAAGGTCCTGATCTGACAGAGCAGAAGGCTCGATCCTCGTTCTCTCCTTCTGAGCACCTCACCCAAGAGTGAGGACACAGGAAAGACAGCCATCTGAAAATCAAGAGCTCTCACTAAAAACTACACCAGCCAGAGAACCCTGATCACAGACACACGGGCCCCAGAACTCAAAGAAAGTAAGTGTCTGCTGTTTAAGCCACTGGATCCATAGTATTTTTGTTGGGGTATCCAGAATTAAAATACGACCTACAGACTCAAGAGCAAAGGTACTTAGAGACTAATCCTCATATGTTCCAGATATGGGAACTTTAAAGTCACTACTATAAATATACACAGAACAGAAAAACTATGAAAAACACAATGGAAATTCCAGAACTAAAATAAATAAAACAATTAAAATAAAGATACTCTTAAAAGAAAGCTGGCAATGAAGAAGAGTCAATGAAACTGAAGAGTAAAAGATGATCACTGAGGCACTACTAAGAATCTATGTATGTGTAATTTAAGAGTGACCAGGTGTGCTAGCTCACACCTGTAATCCCGTAGCCTCTGCTCAGGAAGTTGAAGCCTGAGGACCAGGGGTCAAGCTCAAGGTCAACTCAGCTACAAGGCAAGTTCAACTGGGCAAAGCACAGGAACATCCTTAAAGAGTCAAAACAGAAGACTGGCAACTCAAAATTTCACACTCAGCAAAAATGCCCTTTAAGATGAATGCAAAATTGACTCTTATATACACTTACAGCTTCTGTCGGAAGCAAACTATACTACAAAAAATTTAAAGAAAAGTCTTCAAGTTGCAAAAATAGTATCAGAAGAAAACTCAGTTCTTCAGTGAGAAATGAAGAGCACCAGATATGTATACAGAATTTAAAAGAACATTCTTCTTTGTACTCTTTTGTTGTTGCTTGTTTGGTTTGTTTTTTTCAGACAGGGTTTCTCTGTGTAGCCCTTGCTGTCCTAGAACTGTAGACCAGGCTGGTCTTAAACTTGGAGATCCACCTATCTCTGCCTCCGGTGCTGGGATTAAGGGCAAGTGCCACCACCACCCAGCTCTTCCTTATAACTTCTTTAAAATACATAACTTTTAAAATAAAAATTACAATCAATTGTGGAAGATAAACATATGCACATATAGCACATAATACTTATAAATTAGCTTACGGAATCATAAACCTCTTACAATTTAAATACAATGCAACAGTTTTAATTCATATACACCATTGTAGTCATTTTCTACATTCTACAGTAGCATAGCTGACCTTCATTGGGTCCAAAAGACAGAGACTGACTCTTTCCTGCGAGGCCTCATCCTGAGTCTAACAGTATCTACCTGAGGATAGGTTCTTATGTCCCTATGAGCAAATCTGCTTTGTTTTGGTTTTTTGGGGTTTTTTGTTGTTGTTTGTTTTTTTGTTGTTGTTGTTGTTATGTTCTGCCTCACTCTCTTCATCTTTCCAGAATATGCTTTGTCACCACAGATGTCAAATTTTGACCTTAAAAAGGGAAGGTTTTGTTAGTTTGGTTCTGTTTGCTGTTGTTACTGTTGTTTTTAATGCATGTAGGTATTTTGCCTGCATACAAGTCTGTGCCCCATGTGTATTCCTGATGCCCATGGAGGCCAGACGAAGACTTCAGACTCTGTTACTTGGAGTTACAAATGGCTGTGAGCCACCATGTACTAGAAATCAAACCTGGGCCATATGGAAAAACACCCTGCGCTCTTAGTCGCTGAGCCAACTCTCCAGACCAAAATGCAAAGTTTAACAACTAAAAAAGGAGCTTGGGGAGGGGACAACAGGGTTTGCTACACAGATTAGCCTGTTACATCCCTCCTCCTCGGTGTCCCGAACTGAGTCTCTGATTACAGCAGTCCACACTTCCAAGGATAGGAGCAGAGCTCGCTGGACAGCTCACACACAAACCGACCTTGGCCTCCTTGACTCCCTTTTTTCCTTTGACAGTTCCCTCCGAAGCTTTTGTCTTCTCATTCTTTACTGTCTCGTTTACAGGCTTTTTTCCACTTGATATAACCCCAAAGAATTTCCGAATGTCCTAAACACAAAAGAGGAAACATGTAAATATTAAATATGTAACATTCTAATTTCAGTCACTAATAGGACAACCTTATTCAGTTGGTCTCACCCAAGCCATCTCTCCAAAGCAAGGTCATATATAGTCAGCAGCACCCTTTTTATAAATAAAGCCATCTGATAAAATTACCTGAATCAAAAATAATTTTTCTAATGTAAGGTAATAATAATCCTCAGAATATAACGAGAAAAAGGTCAAAATCTTTGCCTGGTGGTGGTGGCACACACCTTTACCCTTCTTTTTTGGGGAGGGGGGGGTCGGGACAGGGTTTCTCTGTGTAGCCCTGGCTGTCACTCTGTAGACAAGGCTGGCCTCGAACTCAGAAACCCGCCTACCTCTGCCTCCTGAGTGCTGGGATTAAAGGCGTGCGCCACCATGCCCGGCAGCGCACACCTTTAATCCTAGTGCTTTTGAGGCAGAAGTGGGTGAATCTCTGAGTTCAAGGCCAGCCTTGTCTACAGTGAGTTCCAGGACAGCCAGGGCTACACAGAGAAAACCTGTCTCAAAAATAAAAAATAAATAAATAATAAAGGGTCTGAAGAGACAGATGGCTGAGTGGTTACAGCACATACTGCTCTTGCAAGGGACCTGGGTTAAATGACTTACAACCACCATCTGACACCAGAGGGTAAGATGCCCTCTGGCCTCTGTAGGCGCCTGCATGCATGTGGTGTGCACAAACTCACACAGGTATACACACACACAAAGTATATATATATATATAAACCATTTTTAAAATGGTTGTTTGAAAATGACAGCAGGGTTCTAACAGACAGGAAGCAGGCAGTGACTGCAGACGCACAACCCATCCCATCATCCCAGGCGGGTGAAAGGACTCCATTCAGCACCACCCACAGCCACAGGACTTATACAACCCAGAGCATTCTGAAAAACTAAGAATGTTGAAAGATTTTTCTCTACATAATGCTTCTCAAACTCTAAAAAGAAAGACTAGTGCCTATTGTAATATGCTCTCTCATTACTCGACCCTGGGTTAAACTACAGAATTTGAGTTAATTATACAAAAACTTTACAATATAACTGAACATTAAAAGCACTCAGTTTCCTTATTATTTACATACCTATTGTCTGTCCCTTCCCTTTTTGTTTTATTTTTATTTGGTTTTCAGACAAGCTCTCCCTATGTACCCCGGCTATACAGGAACTCACTATATAGGCCCGACTGGCCTCCACTTCGTAAGAGATCACCTGTTTCTGCCCTCACCCCCAGTGCTGGGGTTATAGGTGTGCACCACACACCCAACCCTATCTTTCTCTAATTTAGTTATGAAGAAACAACTGTAGAAAGGAACAAACCTTAGAATCAAAAAGCCTAGGTCCATTCTACTTGTGTGACCTTGAACAATTCATCAGTATCTCAATCTGTTTTCTGATAAGTGAAATGCATTTCATTATACCTACCCTTTATAAAGTTTAAACATGTATCTCTTATCATTTTGGCTCAGCAAAAAACTTCACTTCATTTTGAGATATTATCCAGTCACATCACTGAAATATCCCATTTTATAAACCATTTATAAGCAAAGATATAGGATCTCAAATCTTCCTTTCCAGCTCTCCCACTATATAAAAGGTTCTAATTTATTAACTAAATCTAAGTTTACAAAGGATTGCTGCCATGTTGGTGGCATGTGCCTGTAATCAAGGGGTAGAAGCTGGAACATCAGGAGTTCAAGACCAGCCTTACACAGCAAGTTCCAGACTAGTCTGGGATACAAGAGCCTCTGTCTCAAAAATAAACAAACAAATAAATTCGTAAAGAGGAAGCCAATATGATGGTCCAGCAAGGGAAAGCAGAGCTCAGTCTCTGGAGCCCAAGGAAAGGTGGGGACAAAGAAGTGACTCTGCAGGTTGTCCTCCAACCTCCACAAATATGTGGCATATGTGCTCCCACATAAATATCTCATATACACACACACAATAATAATAATAATAATAAATTTTTAAAGAAAGTGAATAAAACAAGTCTATAGCCCTTGGCTATAAGACTCCTAAAGAGACATCTGTGTCAAGTGTTGAAGAATAGGGCAATAAAAAAGTCCCAGTCATATGTATAATTTGCCAAGAACTGGGCTTGAGGCTGACTGCTTTATTGCTTCTGTAGGAAATGACAGTTTCTAACCAGTTTCGCCCTTTAAAATGGTATGGTGATTCTTCACTCAAACAGTGGGGATTTCTTAGAAATACAAAGGGAAGAAAAAGGGAAGGACAGAGATGATGCCAGCGACTCCACAGAACCAGCAAAACCCTAAGCTAATATTTAGGAAGCAAGCAAGACAGCTTGGAGGGTAAAGACAACTGCTGTCAGCCCAAGGACCTCTGTTCTAGCCCTGAAGCCTACACAGGGAAAGGAGAACGCCCACACGTTGTCCTGACTTCCACACCTATACATACATGCACATATATGCACAAAAAAAGAAACAAAACAAAGTTACGATAATTAGGGTCCTGGTTTTCAACTTGTTTTTTACACCACAGACTAAAGAAAACAAAATATTGAGAATGAATCAACTGGCAGGGCAGTCGTGCGCGTGCAGGAAAGTCTGCCCTGTACTTACTGCTCGGTCCTTTTCTCTCTCTCCACCCTACTCCTCAATCCCCAGACCCAAAGGTAGAGAAACCACAGCACCCTCATCTATCTTAGCAGACATGCACTAACTCTACACTTGCAAACGTTTCACACCCTGGGTAGGGCTGACTGCCTCCACTGCGAGACTGTGAGGCCTTAAGCATAACATGCAAGGTGAGCAGCCTGGCTCCTAGAGCGCGGTGTCACCTTACTCTCCCGAGTGAGTAACACTTCCTGTCTAGTATTGCAGGTGTTCAACGCCTTGATGAAATGCGGAACAAGCCAAGTGATATGCCAAATAAAGGGCCAAGGCCCTCGCTCACTCAGCTGCCCGTGGAGTTCTGCTGAATGGGGAGTTAGAAAGGGGCTAACTCTTTTTTCACTTACTTCTTCTGTATGCGTGACTATGTATGTACGTGGGGACACATCGGTGGAGGTCCAAGGACAACTTTCAGGAGTCACTTCTCTCCTTCCATAACATGGGTCTCAGGAGTCAACAGGCTTGGTAGCAAGTACCTTTTCTCGATAATTAATCAAGCCAACCCGAGAAAAAGAAGTTATTTTTTACATTTTCTTTTACAATTTTGACAATGACAAGACCTTCTTCTAAGTGGATTAATATGATGCTCAAACATCCATAAAGACAGATTTCCCAGGCACGGTGATGCTTACCTGTAATCTCACTTTGAAGGCTGAGGCAAAAGAAATATAAGTTCGATGCCAGCCAACTACCACAGAGTTAAGTCCCTGTCTTAAAAACAGAAAGTAGCTGGGCGGTGGTGGCGCACGCCTTTAATCCCAGCACTCGGGAGGCAGAGGCAGGCAGATTTCTGAGTTCGAGGCCAGCCTGGTCTACAGAGTGAGTTCCAGGACAGCCAAGACTACACACAGAAACCCTGTCTCAAAAAACCAGAAAAAAAAAAAAAAGAAATGGAAAGGTGGCTGACACCTTTAATCACTTTAGAACCAGCCTGGTCTACACAGTGAGTTCTAGGACAGCCAGAGCTACATAACAGAGACCTTGTCTCAAAAGAAAGGAAGGAAGGAAAGAGAGGAGGAAGTGGGGCAGGTGTGGAACACTTAATCCCAGCCAAAGTAATCGGCTAGAATGTAAATTCAAGTGCAACATAGTGAGTTCCAGACCAGTCAGGACATCATAGACAGCTCTTGTCTCAAAAGGAAGGGAGGGAGGAGGGAGGGATGAAGAGAGGGAGGAGGGAGGGATGAAGAGAGGGAGGAGGGAGAGGGGAGACGGAAAGGGGGAAGGGGAAGAAGGAAGGGAAGGAGAGAAAGGAGGATGAAACTAAGCATGGAGATGCACAAGGGCAACCCCCAGCACTCTGAAGGCAGCCAAGGGAGGATCATGAGTTCAAAGTCAGCTATCAAAGCAATTCAAGGCTAATTACATCTACATGAGACAGATAGGCAACAGCCACAGAAATGGAAAATGCAGAACTAAGCCAGATGCTGGGTAAACCTAGTGAAAAGGACCAACATGGAAGGCCCACGACCTTCTTCACAGCAGCCATCAAACTAAAGCTCCACTGGGTCATTCTGTATCCTAGGAGAATCACTGTCCTCACCACATTACAGAGGCTGCCATCTAAGACAGTGACAGAGACACGGGAACAAACCCTGACTCACTCCGCCTTTCGGTGAGAGGGAAAGCTCACACAGTGCTGGGCAGCTAGGAAGCAGCAGTCTACAATTTTGTCCTGGCCAGACAGAAATCCAAGGATGAAGGTGCTAGAGGTTAAAGTGTGTGCTGCTCTTGCAGAAGACCTGAATTCAACTCCCAGCACTTACGCAGGGTGACTCACAACCACCTGTAACTCTAGCTCTAGGGGATCTGATGTCCTCTTCTGGCCTCAACAGGCACATGAACTCACAAGCACATACCTACAGAGATGCACACATATACATAATATAAAAATAATAAATCTAGGGCTGGAGAGATAGCTCAGTGGTTAAGAGCACTAGCTGTTCTTCCAGAGGACCCAGATTCAATTCCCAGCACCCACATGACAGCTTACAACTGTCTTTAACTCCTGTTCCAACACCCTCACATAGACATACATGCAGTCAAAACACCAAAGTACATAATAAAAAATAATATAATAATAATATAATATAAATAAATAATAAAATATAATAATAATAATAATAAGAGAGAGAAATTCAAGGGTGGGCCTAGAAAACTGTAGAACATTTGGTCAAAGAATGAGCCAAACAGACTAGAAAGGGTTAGAAGGCAACGCTCAGAACAGGTGTTCTACAGCATCTTAGGAATGATGCCAGGTCAGTTTCCTGGAGAGGTGCCTGGAACAGGAAGGACACACATGCCTGGAATGGCAGGAATCCCCCAAAGGTTCTTGCAGCTATGTAGGATCCAGAAGTGACTGTGGTCTTTTAGATGTGTTAGGGAAACAAGTAAATACGGCAAGTATCTGAACACTCAAAGCTTATGAATCTCATCAGTAAACGTCCAGTTGACTTTAGAGTGATGAAGCTCTCATCTAACGGACAGCTAAGCAACCCAAACCAGTCTTGGCCATCCCGAGCAGAACTACACTTTGATGCTAATCTCTACCCCTTGACCAAATACAGCTTAACATTGTTACCTGAGCACTCGTTCAAATCATGTTTTTCTAGTAGGAATTATAAATTTTCAACTTATTACAGCCCTGGGAGCTTGAACCTGAGGTCTTGCCCACACTAAACAAGTACTCTACCACTAAGCTCCATTCCTGGCCCATTTCTTATCTTTGAGACAAGGTTCATTAAAATGCCCAGGCTAGCCTTGAAAGCATTCTGTAATCTAAGCAGGGCCTGACCTTGTGGCCTTCCTGCCTTAGCCTCTCTGTGGCTACAGTTACAGCTTGCACCACCAGGGATGGCCCAATACTTTTTAAACTAAAAATTTATTAAATGGAATAGAGATGGTTTAGTGCTAAAGAGCACTGGCTGCTCTTCCAAAGGACCTAAGTTCACATCTCAGCAGTCACATGGTGGCTAACAACCGTCTGGGTCCAGAGAGTCCAATACTTTCTCTTGGCCTTTTAAGGGCATTGTAGTCGCATGTTACAGACACACATCCAAACAAAAACATCCACACACATAAAATAAAAATAAGTTTAAAAAAGGAAAAAAAACTTTTTGGTGGTGGTGCATATCCTTAATCCTTGTACCTGGAGCAGACAGATCTCTGTAAGTTCAAGGCCAGCCTGGTCTATCAGGTAAAACAAGACTATGTAGTGAGACCCTATTTCCGAAAAACAAAATCAAAAACAAGAACAAACAGAAAAAAAAATGCAAGAGGACATATAAATTACTGAACGAA
Source organism: Mus musculus (assembly GCF_000001635.26). Taxonomy (NCBI): domain Eukaryota; kingdom Metazoa; phylum Chordata; class Mammalia; order Rodentia; family Muridae; genus Mus; species Mus musculus. The sequence continues at coordinate 65,325,500 of NC_000071.6, forward strand.
ATAAATATTATGAGTACTAAAACAAACTTCACTAGGCATGGTGGCACACGTATGCAATTGCAGCACTGGGAAGCTGAAAGCAGGACTATCAAGTTCAAAGCCAGTCAGGGCTATGAAACAACTACCAGGCAGGGCTGGTGAGATGGGTCAGCAGTTAAGAGCACCGACTGCTCTTCTCAAGGTCCTGAATTCAAATCTCAGCAACCACATGGTGGCTTACAATCATCTGTAACAAGATCTGACGCCCTCTTCTGAAGTGTCTGAAGACAGCTACAGTGTACTTACATGTAATAAAGAAATTTAAAATAATAAGTACCAGGCCAGAAAGGGCTAGACAAGCATACATACTCCCCCAGGAAACCCTTGATTGGGATTTTTGCTATGACTGTTCTTGCTGTTTTTTGTTTTAAGAAAATGTAAGCAGGCGGTGGAGAGACATCTCAGCTGTAAGAGTGCATGCTATGCAAACATGAGGGCCTAAGTTCAAATCCCCAAACCCACACAAAGATCCAAGCATGAGTGCACACATGTGTAAGCCCAGCACTGAGATGGGAGCATAGACAAGAGGACTGGGGCTGGCTAGCTCGAAGTTCAGTGAAAGGCCCTATCTCAAAAAAAAAATAGGGTGAAGAAAAACAGCAGGATGCCAGGGGTCTTCCTCTGGACAGACAGACACACGGACACACACACACAGACATGGGTGGATACACAGAGAGATATTAAATTAGCACTGTGTATTACTCTGAACTAAATTATTAAAATTCACTTCTATATTAGACGCCTGACTTGTGTCACATTACCATATTGTGGCTACAAAAGACAAAAACAACTTTCACTTTTAGTAGGCCACTTCCTCTCCTTCAAAATTGGCTTTTAGCCACACAAATTACTTTTTTTAGAAATCAAAACTGTCACTACACACAGCAAACATGATTGTTTTAGCTAAGTTTAGCACTGCCTCAAGCACCTCCCTGAGGAGGACACCATGAGCTAGCCAAGTGTGGTCTTTACAAAGGTGGAGTGAGACGACTACACGGGACACGAGACACAACTGTATGTCCCGGGAAGAAAACTGCTCTATGGTCCCTCCAGATTCCCTTTCACTCAGGCCACCACTAAATACTTCTCAGCGCCTTGGACAGACCAGGATCAGTGCTCAGTGCTCAGAAGAAAAGACACAGGAAAGAGAAGAACATAAACAAAACAAAAGCCCCTCCATTCCCACAGAGCCTCCATCTGTCTGCTCTCTGTCTGTCCTTAGAGAACACAAGCTGAGCAGAGAAAAATAAAGCCCAGCTGGGAAGAGAAACCAGGCCTCTATATCTCTTCCTGACACTTCCTCACAGGCTCTTCTTAACAATAAAAAAAAAAAAAAAAATGTCTGTCTATTTGTGGGGATTCTCTGTGTAGCCCTGGCTGTCCTAGACCTCACTCTATAGACCAGGCTGGTCTCAAACTCAGAGATCCACCTCCCAAGTGCTGGGACTAAAGGGGTACACTACCATCACCAGGTGACAAGGCTGGGATAATTCAGAGAATACAATAGAGTCTCTTAAACACTCATCATAGACAGTTTCAGGTCCCTGATCCAAAATTACAAAATTAAAAAAAAAAAAAAAAAAAGAAAGAAAGAAAGAAAAAACTGAGTACAACATGGAAATAATTATCTAATCAGGTTTAAAACACTAAGGTCTCTTTCTTTTCTTTTAGGCTTTTTTTTGGGAGGGGAGGGGGGGTTTCAAGACAGGGTTTCTCTGTGTAGCCCTGGCTGTCCTGGAACTCACTTTGTAGACCAGGCTGGCCTCGAACTCAGAAATCCACCTGCCTCTGCCTCCCGAGTGCTGGGATTAAAGGCGTGTGCCACCACGCCCTGCAGTCTCTCTTTTCACACTGGCTAGAGTGGGGCAACTAGTGTCTGACACTGATGGTACCATTTATTTCAGATTTCTGACATTGACCACAGCTAACATACTGGGATTGTTGTCCTCATTCATCTGGAGATTAACATTTCACAAATGATTTCTAATCCAAAAATATCAAATTTCAACTATCTATGTGATCACATAACTTAAGTTCAAACCAAAAACAGACCTATGATATAATACAGTAAAGGACCATGTTTCTAATGGCTACCTTACCATCCTGAAAAAAAAAAAAAAAAAAAAAAAAAAAACTAAAATAATCCAAGGTTTCACATATAGCCCTGACTGGTCTGGAATTGGCTATGTAGACTCAGGATGCTCTGCCTCTGCCTTTTGAGTACTGTCACCACACCCAATCATGAAATCTTTTAATAATTTAAATACAAAGTCATGAACAAAAATATTTTTAATAAATTTATTTATTTGATGAGAATGAGTGTTTAGCCTGCATGTATGTGTGCATGTCATATACGTGCCTGGCGCCTATAGTGATCAGAAGAGGCTTCGGGTCTCCTGGAAATGGAGTTATGGGAAGGTTATGAGCCTCTATGTGGGCTCTGGGAACTGAACCCAGGTCCTCTGCCAGAGCAGCAAGTGCCCTTAACCATTGAGCCATCTCTCCAGCCCCTAGAGTAGTAGTTCTCACCCTTCCTAACCATGTTACTACTTCATAACTGTAATTTTGCTACTGTTATGAATTGTAATGTAAATAGCTGTTTTCCAGCGGTCTTTGGTGATTTCTGTGAAAGGGTTGTTCAACAACCCCCAAGGGGGTGTGACCACCAAGTTGAGAACTGCTACTCGGGAAAATGACAGTAACTCTTACCTTATTGATATTTTTATTGGGATTACAAAGTTCATTCACACATCAAATATTCATGGAAAATGTAACATATGCCAGATACTACAGAGCAGTTCTCTGTCCCTGCGGCATCTACCCTTGCAGAGACTGACAAATAAAATGCTCCAAAATAATCAGTAAAATGTTCCAAAACATATGTGTGTGTGTGCCAAAGAAACACAGTCTATACCGGCACATCAGAAAGTTTACACAGTCTATACCGGCACATCAGAAAGAAACACAGTCTATACCGGCACTTCAGAAAGTTTACACAGTCTATACCGGCACTTCAGAAAGTTTACACAGTCTATACCGGCACATCAGAAAGTTTACACAGTCTATACCGGCACATCAGAAAGTTTACACAGTCTATACCGGCACATCAGAAAGTTTTCAGCTTGCATAAGCCTGATGAGTGGTATTTTCCCCAGAAGTATTCAAAATGAAGCACACACACAAAACTCCAAATACAGGTGTGGGATGTAACTCAGGAGAAAATATTTGTCTATAATCCATAAGGCTTAGGTCCACTCGCTAGCACTGAAGAGGTGGGAGGAGGGGCGAGGGGCAGGAGAGCTAGTGTGATGACACAGTGGGTAAAAGTGCTTGTCACCAACCCTGATACCCTAAGTTCAATTTCCAAGTTGCCTCTGACCTCCACACATGTACTGTGGCAGGCATGTATGCACACACAATAAATTAATAAAATAAGTCAGTAAATCGGTGTGCCTGGTTACATAAATAAATTGTGGCTGGGCAGAGCGATACATTCCTATAGGCCCAGCACTTGGAAGGTACAGGCAGCAGATGGAACTCAAGTTCAAGGTCACTCTCAGTTCCACAACAGCCTGGGACATATGAGACTCTGCCTCATAGGACAATAAATAAACAAAGTCAATGTGCTTAATTCACAGAACAAGTCTACAAGTTGTTAACCCTACTAAGAAACTGAGAATGCCAAGAAGCCATTCTCTAGCAAAAGTTTTAAAACTGAAGAGTGGGCCAGCAGTGGTGGTACAGGCCTTAAATCCTGGCACTCAGGAGGCAGGGAAGACAAATCTCAGAGTTCCTAGACAGCGTGGCCAGAGCTAAACAGAAAAACCCTGTCTCAAAAAACCCAAAAATAAATAAATAAGCATACTGACTGACTGAAAGTTAGTTCTGGAGGAATACCTTATAGTGACAGCACTTTCTACTCTTCCAGGACCTGAGTTATCCCCAGCATTTCTGTCAGGGGTTTATATTCAATCACCTGTAACTGTAGCCTCCAAGGTAACTCACACTTACGACATTCACTCAGACACGCACAAATACACGTAAATAAAAACCAATATTTAAATTGAAGACTGACCTAAACATAAGGGGGAAACAGCTAACCATCCCTTCAACCCCAGCCCTGGGGAGTGTGAGGCAAGAGCATGAGACCACCCTCGACTACTTGGCAAAGCCATCTCAACAGAGAGAAAGGCAGGGACAGAGACAGAGAGAGGCAGGTCCCATCTCTACGGTGTATTAACAATTCTGCAAGATGACTTGACTAGAAATTAGTGTTGCAAATCAGGCAACCCAAGTATAATTTTGATAAACACAGATCAAACTAAATTACCAGATTTTGTCAGGTACTGAAAAGAAGATGGGTACGTTTTCTAATTTTTAATCTGTACTAAGACATTTCCAAGTTGGTTTCAAATCTACTAGCATAAGTAGAGATGAAAAACAAAACTTTTTACTATACCCTCACAAACCCAGAAGAAATGCAGCATTAGATGAACTTCGGCTTCAGAAACCCTGGAGTATAAACACTGATGCACGTTGCTCTGAAGCAGACAGAAGCAGCTCTCATTACTGTTCTGCACTTGTTAGGAGCTCAACCAGCAGATGTGGTAGATGTGAAAGGAGAGAGGGCACAAACTATGTCACTGTCATTTGCCTTTGATGCTCTGCAGAGCAGCTGACACGGCAATACACATTGGTCTTACTTCTCTATTTTAAAATGAGCAAAGAAATACAAATATTGTTTAACATTCTAAATGACCCACCAAATTCACAAGAAAAATTATCATCAACATACTTCACAAAGACTACTCAAATATTTAACAAGCTTCTACTTTGTAAACCACTAAAATGCAAAACTATATTTCTTTTCTTTAGGTTTTGGTTTTTCAAAACAGGATTTCTCTGTATAGCTCTGTTTGTCCTGGAATTCACTCTAAGGACCACCCTGGCCTTGAACTCAGAGATCCTCCTGCCTCAGCCTTTCCCATTCGTACTAGAATTTGGCCTACCAGGTATGAAATATATAGGTACAAGTTTATTCTTTATTCATCCCTGTTTTCTATCAGGTATGAAATGTAAACATCCAAGTTTATTCTTTATTATTTTGCATGAGGGCTATCTGGCCTCTTTTGTTTATTTTGTTTTATTTGTTTTTTGGAGACAGGGTTACTCTGTGTAACAACAGAGCCCTGGCTCTTTGTAGACCAGACTAGCCTTGAACTCACAGAGATCAGCCTGCCTGAGTGTCAAGATTAAAGGTATGTGCCACCATGACTGGCTTCGGCTTTTTTTTTAATAGACTATTGAATTCTCTGACACCTCTGTCAAAGACAAAAAGCTGGAGACTCAAGTTCAACAATTCCCAGAGCAAAGTTAGTCTCTGTCTCCAGATGAGCTTCAGAAGAGAGGAAAAGCCCCTAAAATGGTCCATGTGCCTATATGCATTTCTGCCACTCAGAAATTTTGCATACCTCTCACCACACTTCTCAAAGGGAACAGTGGCCCATGCAGAAGTTAAGAACCTCTGTCCTATAACTATGCACAGGTGTTCAATAAACACTCGTTAAACTGAACTTTATTCTGGGGTTCTGCTAGGCTTCTTTTTGTGTTAACTGCTAGAGGACTAAATTGAACACCAATATAATATATAATTTTTTTAAATATTTGCTTTATCTGTTTATGTGGATGGCTGCTTTGCCTGTGTATATGCATGCATACCATGTACACGCCTGGTGCCCCTGAAGCTCAGGGGACTTTGAATCCTCCTCAGACTGGAGCTAGAGATGGTTGTGAGCCTCCATGTGGCTGCTGGGAACCAAACCCAGGTCCTCTACAAGAGCAACAAGAGCTCTTAACAGCTGAGCCACCTATCCCACCCCAAATACATATGTACGGATGTATGTATTTTATATGTGTATGTGGACATGAGTACAAGTGCCCTCAAGGACCAGGTGCCTTGAATCCCTGGGAGCTGGAGTTACAGGCAGCTGTTAGCCACCTACTGTCAGAAGCATCTATGCCCCTACCCCCTTTTTTTTCTCCTAATTTTCTGAGATAGGGTCTCATGAACTGCAGGCTGAACGGGAACTACGTAACAGAGATTGGTCTTTAACTCCTGATCCTTCTGCCTCTGCTGCACAAGCACTGGCTAAGAGCATGACCAGCTTCTTATGCCCTTAAGAACTGATGCAAACACCTACAAAAGTTCTCACCAAATAAAAAGGACAGGCTGGACATGGTGGTGCATACCTTTGATCCCATCAGAGGCCACAGAAGCAGAGGCAGAAGGATCTGTTAGTTCAAGGCCAGCATGGTTTACATAGCAGTTCCAGATCACTCAGATACACAGTAAGACCCTGTCTAGGATCCTTTCTGAAAAACAGATTATTGCAGCTGGAACAACTATATAATGCCTACTACATGCCAAGCTCCAGAATCAAAGCTGTGCATACACTGTTCCTCTCATTGAACCTGCAGCAGGCGGGTGATTCATTCGCGGAGGCTGGCAGTCATGAGCACCAGGGATCCACCTAGCTCCCTTCCTCCCTCAACACTGGGGTTACAAATGCATACAACCACACCTGCATTTTGAGTGCTGGGGACCCAAACTCAAGCCTTCATGCTTGTAGGGCAGGCACTATACCAACTGAACCATCTCTCTGGCCCTTAAAATTGTCTTAATTCTGCAAATATTCCATTAAAGAAGGCTGAACAGTTAATAGCACTTGCTGCCCTTATAGAGGACCCAGGTTCAGTTCCCAGCACCCACATGGCAGCTCATAGCAACCTGTAACTCCAGTTTCAGGAAATCCAACACCCTCTTCTGGCTTCCTCAGGCACCAAGCACAATACATGGTGCACATGCAAGCATGCAAGCAAACACTTACATGCATAAACTAATAAGTATATCTTTTAATTAAGAGGACCAGGCTGCTATAAGCTGTCATGTGGGTGGGTGCTGGAAACTAAACCTGGATCCTCTACAACTATGCTATGACACACACACACATTTTTTAAAAAGTAAATAAATGGGCTGGTGAGATGGCTCAGTGGGTAAGAGTACCCAACTGCTCTTCCGAAGGTCAGGAGTTCAAATCCCAGCAACCACATGGTGGCTCACAACCATCGGTAACGAGATCTGACTCCCTCTTCTGGAGTGTCTGAGGACAGGTACAGTGTACTTACATATAATAAATGAAAAAATAAATCTTTTAAAAAAAAAAAGAAAAAAGTAAATAAATATAATTTTTAATGTTAAGTTATCAAGGTAGTAGTTATTATTCATCCCATCCTTTTTGCAAGCAGAAACCAAGAATAAAGTCCAGTGGATCACACCAGTAATCACAGCACTTGGAAGTCTGAGACAGGAGTCACTTGAGTTAATCTACTTGTACAGGTCCAGATAATTATAAGGCATATTAGCATGTTAATATAACTATTAACTATTAAAGTCTTTAGCCGGGCGTGGTGGCACACACCTTTAATCCCAGCACTTGGGAGGCGGATTTCTGAGTTCAAGGCCAGCATGGTCTACAAAGTGAGTTCCAGGACAGCCAGGGCTACACAGAGAAACCCTGTCTCGAAAAACAAAACAAAATCAAAAACAAAAAAATCTCAACTTCCCACAATACCAACACACCTAAATTCCAAAATGCAACGCTGATCATTTTCGGGAGGCAGAATAGCATAGTAGTCAGAAATGCCTAGGCTCTCCTTCCAGTTTAACCACCTTCTAGTTGTATGACAAACTGTTTAAAAGGTATCTTTAGCCGGGCATGGTGGCGTACACCTTTATTTCCTAGCACTTAGGAGGCAGAGGCAGGCAGATTTCTGAGTTTGAGGCCAGCCTGGTCTACAAAGTGAGTTCCAGGACAGCCAGGGCTACACAGAGAAACCCTGTCTCGAAAAACAACAACAACAAAGGTATCTTTACTGTTAAAAAACTGGACTGTGAGTTAAGGCAAGAGGATCATGAGTTCACACCAGCCTAATCTATAATTACACTGTAATTTCAAGACCTGACACATGGCACTATTACCCAAATCTTCCTTCAAAACAATAAACTTGGAGCTGAGCATGAAGGCATGGGACTTTAATCCCAGCACTCAGGAGGCAGAGGCAGAAGCATCTCTTGTTAGTTCAAGGCCAGCCTGCTCTACATAGTAAGCTCTAGAACAGCCTGGACTACATAGAGAGAGACCCTGTCTCAAAAAAACAAAACAACAACAACAACCACGAAGAACTTGGGAGGCTTGAGATGTGTCCAGTGATTGGGAGCACTTGCTGCTCTTGCAAAGGACCTGGCTTCAGTTTCCACCACCCACGTGATGGTTCACACCCATGTATGACGCCAGTACCAGGGGACCCAATGCCCTCTTCTGACCTTCTTGGGACCAGGGCTGCATGCACTGCACATACACGCATGCAGACAAAACACTTGTACACGTAATTTATTCAAAACAGGATTTCTCTGTGTAGCCTTGGCTGTACCGGAACTCACTCTGTAGAGCTGGCTGGCCTCAAACTTATAGAGATCCACCTGCCTCTGCCTCCCAGGTGCTGTGATTAAAGTCATGCACCACCAATGAACTGGAGAGGTATGACTGAAGAGATGTCTCAGGAGTTAGAGTACTTGCTGCTCTTTCAGAGGACATGAGTTCAACTCCAATTCCAAAGGGTTCAACACCCTCTTCTGGCCTCTGATGGCATCAGGCATGCATAGTCACAGAAATATACTCAGACACAACATACACGTTACAAGTCAAATAAGAATGTATTGGACTTGGGGGCTGAACAAATGGTTCAGTGGTTAAGAGTGCATATTGTTCTTTGCAGAGACCCTGACTTCCAGAACTAACACCCACAGAAAGCAGCTCAAAACCACCTGTAACACCACCTCTGGAGGATCTGACACACTCTTCTGGCTACCATGGGCCTTCAAACATATGTGTGCATACACAAACTATGTGTGCATATACAAACACAGATACACATAACTAAAATAAGAATAAATATTTTCCAAAACAACACTTCAGATGAATTTCTAGACGGTATTTAAAGCAAACTCACATATTATCCCGAAAATAAAAAGGCCGACTCTGGGTGGCTACCATCACTATCTTTTTTCCCCAAAGAATAAAAAACAGAGAGCTGAAACTTTTTCCAGTTTGGTGTAACACTTTTCTCCCCTGCATGCTGGTGTTCTGACAAGCTTAAGAATAATAAAAGTGTGTGTAAGTGTGATTGTTAAATATCTTGTAGATTAGCTGAACATCTTCAGTGGTCCAGTAAATTAAAAATTATTTCCAACTTGTATCTGTCTCCTATGCCAGGGACTTTCAAACAATTTCACTTTCAAACTATTTGAATGTCCACTACATTGAATTATTGAAGTTGGAACTGAGGTTTAAAAAAAAAAAAAACTACTTATCGTAACAGGTGATAAGAGATGACAGCTGTCAAATACAGAACATCCGTCTGTACTCGCCGTGTTTTTATTCCTGGTAAACCAGGATCCGCTCAACTCCTATAAATTATTCTAAACAAAATAAACAAATAAACTTCCTTGTGTCACAGCTGACACTCGCTTCCAGGAAGCTGATTCAAGCTGAAGGCCCGAGCAAACTTCTCCCTGCGAAAGCCAAGTGTGACATTCTTCCACGCAAAGCTTGAAGTCGGGACTTTAGGAAGCACTCCAACAGAGATGATTTGGGACAAGGCTGTACACGAAAGTAACTTTTAACGCCCCGTCCAAATCAACTTTCTTCTTCCTTCCTCCCTTCCCCCAAGAGTCGGGGGGGTGGGGATGTGAAATTGCCGCGTAGCAGCCACCTCCCTGCAGCTGCGTCCCTGGTGCGCCCCGCACCCTAAGCCGGGCCCCTCGGAGCCCTCTGCATCGTCCTCCCCATCCCGCACCGCGGCGGCGCCCCGTTCACACCCCCGCCTGCAAAGCCTCTGTAGCTGCACGGCCTCCCGGGCGGCTCACCATCGCAGCCCCACGACCGAACAGGAGCAGGTGGGCAGGCCCGTGGCTGGGGTAATTCGTTATCGGGGCTCGGGATCCATTGGCGCCAACAACTTCTCCCGCGAAGTAGCAGAAGCGCGGGCGGCGGCGCGCGGCGATGACGTCGGAGGCGCGCGTTCCCCGCGGCCCCGCCCCGAGGCGGGAGCTGCGCACTGGGTGCAGGACCACAGCCCTAGCAACCGGAGGGTTGCTACCTTGTAGGACGGCGAGTGCGCGTGCGATCGTGGCCGGGAGACGCCCAATTTGGGATCTGAGGCTGACTTCCTCTAAGCCGGGTTCCCAGGTGGCTTCCTTCCTGCAGTACACGCACGTGCTGCAAGGGCAGTGCTCTGTAGCCGCTTCCAGAAGTTCTTACTGCCACCACGGTAGGATGAAGTGTATTCGATGCGCCCCGCAAAGGTCAACTGTTCTCATCAAACTTTACACTGATTTATTTTATTTTTAATGTTTGACCTATTGATTTTGGCTCAAACTAACAGACCCTTAGTGAATGGACATTTTTTTTAACTTTTTAATACATTTATCTATTGAAGATGGAATGACAAGCTGTGGTCAGAGAACAACTTTCAGGGAACCTTCCATCACGTGGGTATATGTTTGCATTTAACGGACTGTTTACAGTAAAGGCATTTTGTTTGTTTGGGGGGGTTGTTTTTCTGAGGCAGAAGATCATGTGACTTGTCCAGGTCCCAAACTCCTTATGTAGCTGAGAATGACCTTGAACTTCTGATTTCTCTACTGCCTCCCAAACGCTGAAATCTCAGATATATGCCAACACTCCTGCTTTACACGATGCAAGGGATCAAACTCAGAGCTACTGTGAATGCATGCAACCAACTGGGCAACCCTCAGCCCCAATGTCTTTGCTCTAAAACTACCAAGCTAAGAGAACTAGCCCCCGGGACTGGAGAGATGGCTCAGCGGTTAAGATCACTGACTGCTCTTCCAAAGGTCCTGAGTTCAAATCCCAGCAACCACATGGTGGCTCAAAACCATCCGTAATGAAATCTGATGCCCTCTTTTGGAGTGTCTGAGGTCAACTACAGTGTACTTACATATAATAAATAAATCTAAGAAAGAAAGACAGGAAGGAAGGAAGGAAGAAAACTAGCCCCTTAATTCCTTCCTAAAGCTTCATTAAGTCTCTTAAAGAATAGTCAAATCTTTGACATAACCAAGACACGCCCACACAGGGGAAAAAAAAAAAAAAAACAAGAAAAGATTTAGGATAAGCAAGCTTTGGAAGCTGCTCTTGCTATGAAACTCTAGTGGGCCTGCCTCCACCACCCCACTGCTGGGATTATAGGGGTGGTAGCCCACACCTGGCCAGCAAGTTTCCTATGAGTAAATGAGCAACCTGGTTGTGGAATAGAAATTAACAATTGCATATAACTTTAAGAGAAAACGTGACTATCAAAGAATTTAGTGTAGAGGGCAGTATCAAACTTTGGCCTTGAACTTTGAAATCTTTTTCTAACCACTTCTTGTTGGGTCTTGTCATTTTATGACACCATATCTACTGGGAAAGACAGTAAAGCCTTCAGGAATACAAGAGTTTGTATTTAAGTAGATGTCTATTGCAACATAATTTTGGTTTTTTGAGTGAGGATTTCTCTATGTATTCCTGGCTGGCCTGGAACACAATATGGATTCGCCTGCCTCTGCTTCCCTGAGTCTGGGATTAAAGGTGAGTACCATACTCTGCATTTTTTGTAACATGTAACCCACATGCATTTTTTGCACTGTTCTGGGTTAAAATTCACCAACAATAATAATCCCCAACTTAGAAACAAGTGAACAGTCACTGGTGAGAAGGACTTCCCTGCTTAGGTCCCTCTGAAGCCATTCGTTCAGTTCCTGCTCTACTATGTAATAGTTACAAGACCATAGAGAAGTAATTGTGACTCAGGGTCCTCATCTGTTAAGACACAACTATTTCTGCCACATATCAAGTAGTAATAGCATTCTCTGATGGTGCTGGTGCTGGTGCTGGTGGCGGCAGCAGCAATGGTGGTTACTTGATTTGGTTTGAGTTCAATTCAGACAGTCTCAGTGTATAACCCAGGTTAGTCTCAAACTTGAGATCCTCCTGACTCACCCCCCTCCCCCGCCCCCAGTACTAGGATTACAGGCATGCACCATTATATGTGGATGACCACAGTGTTTTTAAGTCAACAATGATCATCATTATTATAAAGCTTGCACACATGTGGCAGAGATAACCAGAAGGACCCTGCTTCAAAAACAAGATGGAAGGAATGCGAGTCAACTCTTAAAAAAATCTGTCCTCTGATGCCTATACACACACACACACACACGCACACACACACGCACTGGCAGGCGTGTGCTCACACTCAAAAGCACAAAATCAATTAAGTGGGAGAGCACTCCAAAATTAGATGCATCTATACTCCACAGCTTTGCTTAGGACAATAATTGGTTGATATATTGAGATAATAATTGATAATAATTGGTGATCCATTGAGAAATCAGTAAAATCTGTGAACTAATCTCTAGAAAGATGTACACAGCAGATGTATGATATAATTTTGTTCATATAACATTACAACATACACCAATGCACAGTAATCTTTGTGCTTTACATCAATGACTAAGATACATAAAACTTACCTATGCCAGCTATGGTGGCATACACCTTTAATCCCAGCACTCATAGCTCATAGGCTAAGATCTCTGTGAGTTCAGCCCCTTGTGCACCCTTCCCCCCCCCAAAAAAAAAAGAAAGAAAAAGAAAAAGACCATGGGGGTTGGAGAGAGGACTCCACAGTGCACATGCTGCTCATGCCAAGTTCCCAAAACTGGGTTCCTGTCACCTACATTGCACTTCCAAGGGATCTGTGCCCTCTTCTGACCTTCTCGGGCAATGTGTATATATGGTGCACATACGCACATACCTCCTCACAGATATACATACTACACATAATTTTATTTCTTTTAAAACCATTTTTACTTATTATGTAGACAGTGTTCTCGTGCATGTATGCCTGCAGGCCAGAAGAGGGCACCAGATCCCATTACAGATGGTTGTGACCTACCCCTGTGGTTGCTGGAGATTGAACTCGGGACCTCTGGAAGAGCAGCCAGTGCTCCTGACCTCCGAGCCATCTCTCCAGCCCTACACATAATTTTAAAATAAATCTTTTTAAAAATAAAGTCCTTATCTCAGTTGTGGTTTCCATTGCTGTGAAGAGACATCACGACCAAGGCAATTCCTATAAAGGACGTTTAATTGGGGGCAGTTTACAGGTTGTGAGGTTCTGTCCATTATCATCATGGCAGGAAGCACTGCACTGGCAGAGCTGAAGTTCCGGTGCACATCTGCCATCCGAAGGAAGCCAGGAATAGACTGTTGCTAGGAAGCTAGGAGGAGGGTCTCCAAGCCCACCCTCACAATGACACACTTCCTCCAACAAGGCCATACCTCCTAATAGTGCCACTCCCTGGGCCAAGCATATTCAAACTACCACAACCCTAACCATCAAAAAAGAAAAAAAAAGAAAACTTGCAACTGGGTATAGTGGCTCACACCTTTAATCCCGGCCCTTGGGGAAAAGAGGCAAGAGGGTGTCTGAGTTCCAGGCCAGCCGGTCTACATAGCAAGTTCCAGGACAAGCTGAGGCTATACAGAATGATCTAGTCTCAGAAAAGAATGAAAAAGTAAACTTGTATAGTTTTGTATCGTTATTTTTAGTATATATTTTTCTTTTTTTTTAAAGATTTATTTATCTATTTATTTATTATATGGAAGTACACTGTAGCTGTCTTCAGATGCACCAGAAGAGGGCATCAGATCTCATTACAGATGGTTCTGAGCCACCATGTGGTTGCTGGGATTTGAACTTCGGACCTTCGGAAGAGCAGTTGGGTGCTCTTACCCACTGAGCCATCTCACCAGCCCCTTCTTTTTCTTTTTAAGACAGAATAGCGTGTATTTTAGATTGCCCTCAGACTTGCAGTGTAGCTAAGACTTCTTGAACTTCTGATCCTCCTGCATCCACTTCCCAAATGCTGAGTCAGATTACAGACCTGCACCACCACACCCATTTTATACCAGACTGGGGACCCAACCCCGGGCAATTACAGTAGATGCTACTAACTGCTGAGCCATCTCTCTAACCCCTGTTTGTTGTTGTCTGTCTGCTTTTCCCTAATGATTGAAGACTTCATGTTGAAAAGACACATCTAAATGGAAATATTATGTCTTAGATCTGCTTATATAGTGCTCAATACTTTTGCTTGAATCCTTAAAAGAGAGGCTGTGGGGATTTCTTTTTTAATCAACAAAGCCAATTTTGTGAAAATCAGAACTATTTTCCTTCCCACTTGGGAACAGAAATGCTAGGGGAATTGTCTGTGTTCCATGAAAAAACTCTCTGTTCCAAAAGTTAGAATATTGACAATAGGATCTTTCTTAGTTCTTCCTCATCTTGTGAACAGTTGGATCTGATAGTTCCTAATCCACATACATGAGCCTCATCCCCAGACACAGGCAGTGCTCTGAAAATGGCATAGAAGCAAGGCACGGGACCTGACTCCTGGCCCTCCTTTATATTCTAATCACATCTGTGTGACTCCTTATCAATGCCTCTGTCTCCCTTAACCTATCTAAGCCGTAGGACTCCTGACTCACTTTGAAACCATCCTCAAGAGCACAATGGTCACATTGTCTTTCACTAGACTTTGAAAAATCAGCAGAAATCAATTGAATCTTCACTGTGCCGCAACAAATGACCTTCCACCCTCTGGATAAATATTTGCAAATCCTGATTCATTGGGTTCGTTGGAATGTTTTCCTCACAGAAAACAGTCTGTCAGGCAGTCCCTCTGTGACATCTGCAGTCTGAACCCTTGGTTCGGACTAATGACCTAAATGACCTTGGAGACATTTAGGAATACAATCATCTATCACCATTCAGAGCAACACATTCTAATTTAGGAAATCAGGTATGAACTCCATCAGTGAGCTTAATTCTTAGATGATACCCAATTAGCATGTTAACTCTTGAGTGGACTACAGGTATATAAACTTTGCCTGGTGGTTTTTATATCCTATATCTGATAGGAAGTTCCCACCAAGCAAATCTACATACTTACTTACTGAAAAAGGACTTTCCCTTTTAAAATAATAAAATAATAAGTGTATCATTTCACGGTTAACACACAAATTTGATTATGTGCATAACCTCAAATTATAATTCCCTAAAATATCTATTGGCCTGGGCATTGAACCCAGGGACTCTCACTTGCTACCCATCACTTCACCTCTGAACTATAACTGTCTTTTCTGTTTTATTTTGTGGTTATTTTGAGACAGGGTCTGGTCAACTTGCCTGAAAGGCCTTGAATTTGTGGAAGGTTTGTTTTGTTCTGCTGGTTTAGGGAAGGGGTTGTTTATCTTCTAGCCCTGGTTGAACTTGAACACGCTATGTAGACAAGCATGACCTTGAACTCCTGATCATCCTGGCTGTGCCTCCCAAGCAGCTGGAATTACAGGCCTGCACCACCCGACCCAGTTCTCACTGGCAATCTTAAGGGCACGTATAGACAGAGCAATGAATGTTTCAATAGCAATTTGTAGCGATAGTTCAGTGTAATCTTTTTTTCCATGCACTGTAAGTCAATGCCAAGACTGCTATTGACTCAGAAAGGATGTGAGACACTGGGAATGGAGGAAAATACTACCATTTCCTTACACACTCCTGCTATAGGAAGACCAACCACATGAGGGATACCGTAGGTCTCTTAGAACCTTCTTGGTTTTAGGCCTGTGTCTGGGTGCAGTATACATACCTGTGTACATGGATGTTGGAGTATGTGGGCATGTGTGTGTGTATGTGTATAAGTTCACATACACGTGTGCTTAGGATGTACAAGCCCAAGATTAACATCAGGACTCTCCAGGGGATTGCTCAGTTGAACCCAGAGCTCAGTAATTATGCTAGTAGTGAGCCAATTTGCTTCAGAGTCCTCCAGCCTTATCTTTGGAGAGATGGAATTACAAGTGGGTCACCATGCCCGGGAGTTAGATTTGGGTATCAACTCCAGCCCTAATGATTGTGTGGCAAGCACTGTACCTGCTGAACCATCCCCCAGCCTGCTAGGGACCTTACCTATATGAAATTCGGTTGAATATGAGTGGCAGACACCTGCAGCCCCAATTACCGGAGGCAGGGATGGAAAGATCCCTTGAGTCCTAGAGTTTGTTTAAGAGCAGCCTGAGAAACATGACAGAATTCCATTTCCAAAAGGAGAGGAGGGAGGAAGAGAAGGAAAAAAAGGAGGGGAAAGAAGAGGAGGTGGCGGCCAAGGAGAGAAGGGACTAGAACAAGCACAAAGTCTTTGATGATTCGAGCCCAGAGTCCTCATTCATGGTTCAAAAGCCTCTCAATAGAAAGACTGGGATTCCATGAAGATCTTTCTCGTCATCTTCCTTGCCATGAGGTTGAAAGAGATTGAATGCATTGCCTCCTCCTCTGTATTTTTGTTTTTAAGCAAAAGGTCTTTCAGGGTCTGTCATGATGCTGTGTGCCTGTCATCTCAACCCTTGGTAGGCCAGAGTTTGAGACCAGCCTGGGAAAGGTAGCAAGGTCCTGTCTCAAAAGGAAAACAGTGCAAATGAGCATAGGCCTGAAGTATTTAACTGATTGATCAACTGAACAGGGTTTCCCTGTGTAGCCCTGGCTGGCCTAGAACTCACAAGGATGGAGTTCCTGCCTCGAGAACTGCCTATCTACAGAGCTCTGGGATTAAAGGTGTATGCCACTCTTACAGGTCTGAATTTAAAAGCCCTAACACAAGGAGGTCTAATGTCTTCCACAAAATATACATGAATAAAATCTTGCCAGGCCAGGTGTGGGGGTTGGCATACACCTTTAATCCCAGCACTCAGGAGGCAAAGACAGACAGATCTTTGTGAGTTCAAGGCCAGCCTGGTTTACAGAGTTCCAGGACAGCCAGGGCTCTGGGCTCTGTTACACAGAGAAACCCTGACTCCAGAAAACATAAAACAAAACAAAACAAAAAAATCTTGCTGAGGGCAGAGGCAGGTGACTCTTTGTCAGCTGGGGGCCAGCCTGTTCTACATACCAAGGAAAATGTTGCAAATGAACACAGACCTAAATTAATTAATATAGCTTAATTACTATATTTCTTTTTTATTTATTTAGCAAGTTCCAGGACAGTCAAGGCAGTGATGGTTCAGCCAGTGAAGGCACTTGCTACCAAGCTTGACAACTTCAGTTGAGTTCAATGTCCAGGATCCACATGGTAAAAGGAGAGAATCAACTCCAGCGAGGTGTCCACCACTATACATATGCACAATATGTACCAACACAGAGAGCAAGGCACAAAGAGAGGCACACACAAATTAATGTAAGAACAACAAAAAACCGCAACCGTGTCAAGTTTGGTTCATTAACCAGAAGAGAGAAGATATCTCTAAACTGCCAGCTTTTGTTTTAAAAGCTAATTTTGTTTTAGGACAAATAAGTTAAAAAATCACCTATTGGGGAGGCAGAGGCCAGCAGATCTTTGAGTCTGAGGCCAGTCAGTTACATATCATGAGTTCCAGGACAGTCAGAGCTACATGGAGAAAGCCTGTCTATAAATAAATTAATAAATAATTTTTTAAATATTCATTTTATTTATGAGTACACTGTCGCTGTCTTCAGACGCACCAGAAGAGGGCATCAGATCCCATTACAGATGGTTGTGAGCCACCATGTGGTTGCTGAGATTTGAACTCAGGACCTTCGGAAGAGCAGTCAGTGCTCTTACCGCTGAGCCATCTCTCCAGCCCTAAATAAATATTTTTAATGCCTTGCTGTCTAGATTGTAAAATATTACATCCAACTTTATGCTTTCATGTAGATACCTTTCTTAAATTGTCCTTTAGCCTTCACAAGCACATACACACAAAAGGTTTGCTGTTTTATTGATATAAAGAGCTCCTAGTTCAGGTCTATATATTAGCCTGGGATAATATCATGACCTCATCTCAAAAGCAAAGTCCTTAAAAATGAGAGCTAAGCAGTCTCCTGCCTCAATTGTCCCAGCTTTCCAGATACTCTGGGGCTGAGGCAGGAGGACTGCCTGAGTCTAGGAATTTGAGGCTAGTCTGGGCAACACAGCAAGTCTATCTCAACAACAGCGGCAGCAGAAGTGACATCAACCATGCATCAACCCTGGGCTCATGCTAAATTAAATAAACTACACACAAAGGAAAAGCGCCCCATTATCCTGCTAATATAAGGTTCATGGAGTGGTCAAATTTATAGACATAAAGTAGAACGATGGTTGCCAGGGGCTGAAAGGATTGAGGGTGGGCAGGAATTACTCACTGGCTGAAGAGTGTCAGCCAGGGATAATAAAAAGTTTGGAGGTAGATGTTGGTGTTTACGGTCTGGGTTTTTACTGAGATTTTATTGAGTCTGTAAATCAAATTCCATAGAAAATTGGCTATTTTGTTGTGTTGTTGTTGTTGAGGGTTATTGTTTTGGTTTTAGTTTAATTTGGTTTGTTTGGGGGGGGGGTGTTGATTTATTTGTTTTGAGGTAGGGTCTCTTGTTTGTTTAACCCAGGCTGGCCTCAAGCTCACTGTGTCACACCAACCTCAGCCTACAGAGGGTTGGGGATCAAACCCAGGGCCTAGTGAAGCAAGGTAAGCTATCTATCAACAACACTCCATCTCTAGTGCCTGAAAAAGATATAGCAGAAAAAAATTATAATACATGCAGTTTTAAATTTTAACCTGTGCATCTGGACTATCTCCATTTATATAGATCTTGGTTTGTTGTTTGTTGTTGTTGTTGTTGTTGTTGTTGTTGTTGTTGTTGTTGTTTTTTAAACAAGTCTCACTTAGCTCAGGCCATGTATCTGAGACTGAGCTTCAACTGATTCTCCTGCCTTCAGCCACCAAGTGCTGCAGTTACAGGAACTCAAAATCTCATCTAGTTTGTTACTTCAAGGTCTTTTTATTAGAGTTTTGTCGTCTCCCTCATGGAGAAAGTACTTACGTACCTCTCATTTTGTCTTTTATTCAAGATTCATCTATAAGGAAGGGAAATATTAGGGAAATTATAATAGGCTAATGCAAGGAGAATTTTCTCCTTCTTCTCACATGTGCATCTGTGTGTGCGCACACTCGTGTGCGTGCTCGAGTGTGCCTGAGACAGACCACAGGAGTCTTCCTCTGTCTTTACTAGCCTTAGATAGCCAGCTTGCGCCAGTGGTTTCCTCTAATCTGCACCTCCCAAGCACTGGAACTTCAGGGGGTTACCATGCCCACCTGACATCTATGTGAGTTCTGGGAGTCCAAGCTCTGGTCCTCAATATTGCTGCCGGCATGACTGGCAGTTAGCCACTGAACCATCTCCCCAGACCAAAAATTTTTTTGAACATTTTATTTTATTCTAAGACAGAGTCTGGTGTAACCCAAGCTTATTTCAAACTCACTACATAGCAGTGAATGGCCTTGAATGTCTTCTTTTTTTTTTTAAAGATTTTTTTTTACATGTATTTTATATGTATGAGTGTTTTATCTGCATATATGCCTACATGCCAGAAGAGGGCATCAGATCCTATTACAGGTAGTTGTGAGCTACCACGTATGTGGTTGCTGGGAATTGAACTCAGGACCTCTGAAAGAGAAGTCTGTGCTCTTAACTGCTGAGCCATCTTTCCAGCCCCAGGCCTTGAACTTCTGATCTTCCTGCTTCCACTACTCAAGTGCTGAGATTATGAGCATGCACCACCATTCAGCGCTAGGAATTGAACCTAGGGCTTTAAGCATGCTAAGCAAGAACTCTACCAACCAAGCTACACCCCCAGCCCTGGCACTATCTTTTTAAAAATGTAGCCTAACTAATTTACTTTGTGTGCATTACCAGGTGTGTTTGTGTCCACAAACATACATAGGAGAACTCACACTCATGCCTTTCATGCAGAGGACTCAGGAAGAAGGGTGTTCATCTTTAACTCATCCTCATTCCTTTAAGACTGGGCTTTTTTTTTTTTTAATTAGGTATTTTCTTCATTTACATTTCAAATGCTATCCCCAAAGTCCCCCAGACCCTCTTCCCCCCCACCCCCCAAGACTGGGCTTCTTACTAAACCTGAATCCATCTGGGCTGGATGGGGGGGGGGGGGAGAAGCTGGGCGGGGCTAGGCGGCCAACTGAAGCTCTTTTTCGGCCTCCTATGACATCTGTGTAGAAATAAAAATGTTCTTTCGTTTGAGTCTCGAGTGCCTGAAGAGAACAACTGGTTGCGCACACTTTCTAGGATGAATGAGTATGTCTCCGGATCCTGATGACGTCAGAGTTTGAGAGGCTGCGGTCCCCGGAATTGGATGATGCCCTTTCTACCGCGGGAGTCAACCCGGCAGTCTCCTTCCATCCATCGTTCTCTAGACACTGTCATGATTTAGAGTTATAAACTTATTTCTTTATAGTGTGTGTATATTATAGTAACAAAGTATTTGTGTGTGTGGAGAAAACAAATTTTGCCTGTCTTTTCAACCCCCCACACTGGAGCTACATAGACACCTATGGCCGTATCAGCTTAAAAAACAAAACAACAATACAAAACCCCGGAGTCTCACTATATGACACTCACTGGCCCAGAACTCACTATGTAGACCAGGCAGACCTAGAGCTCCCAGAGATCTGTCTGCTTCTGCCTCCAGCCCTGGAATTAAAGGTGTGCACCGCCGCAGCAAGCAGGCCCCACGTTTAGTTTTCTCTTTTTACATTTTTACGGGAAATTCAAACTCAAGACCTCAGGCCTGCATAGGAAATGCTTTTACCCCCTAACCATGTGCCCAACCCCAATAGAACCTTTCCAATGCCAAATTTTAAGTGTTTATTGCTGGTGTGCAAGAAAGCAATTAACTGGCTTTTCTATATTATCTTGCATTTTATATCCTAGTTGTTTGTTTGAACCCGGTTTTTCAGTTGATTAATTTTGGGATTTTTTTTTTCATAAACAATCATGATCACCTATGAGCTTACAGTTTTATTTGTTGCTTCCTAGTGTGTGTGTTTTGTTTCCTTTTCTTGGATTACCTAGAGATTCTACTGCGGTACTGGATCAAGTGAAGAAGATAAAGTATTAAGGAAGCCCAAAGATCAGTCAGCAGGAATTCACACACACGCACACACACACACACACACACACACTAACACACACATCAGTGAGAGTCCACATCTTTGCCTCCTCCTGCTTTGGTAGGAAAACATCTAGTTTCTCATTAAGAAACTTTTCTTTCACTGAGATACACACATATACATTTTGTTTAATCTTTAAGGGGATTTTTTTAGATTTGTTTACTTATTTTATGTGAGTGCATCTGTTTGCCCATATATATATGACGCGTATGCCTGGAGCCTTTGGAGGTCAGAAAAGGGCATCAGATTCCCTCAACTAGAATTACGGCTGGTTGTGGGCTGCCATGTGAGTGCTGGGAATCAAACTCAAGACCTCTGCAAGAGCAACAAGTGCTCTTAACTGATGAACTACTTTCCAGCCTCTGTAAATACAGTTGTTTTTTTATTAAATACACACACACACACACACACACACACATATATATACAGAGAGAGAGAGAGGCTGGAGAGATGGCTCAGCGGTTAAGAACACTGACTGCTCTTCCAAAGGTCCAGAGTTCAAATCCCAGCAACCACATGGTGGCTCACAACCATCTGTAATGGGATCTGATGCCCTCTTCGGGAGTGTCTGAAGACAACTACAGTGAACTTACATATAATAAACGAATAAATAAATCTTTTTAAAAAAAGAAAAAAAAGTTTAAGTACCCTGCTGGGCCTGGCGATGCAGGCCTGAGGCAGGGGAATTGCCATAACTTCGAGGCCAGCTTGTACTACATATCAAGTTCATGGGTAGCGTATTGCACCCCTGCTTTCAAATAAAAGTAAATAGAAAACTGGAGATGTTGCCCAGTGGTAGAGCTTTTTCTTAGCATCCGAAAGACCTAGGTTTGATCTCTAGTTCTGCCAAAAGAAATTAAATTCATAGACCCCCCAACAAGTCCTCAAACTCAAATTGTCTTCCATATCCAGTGCCATGTAACCCCAGGCTGACTTCAGATTCCCGGTGTAGCCAAGTACAACTGTGAACTTCTGTCCCTTTGGATTCTACCTCCAAAGTGCTCCAATCACAAAGCTCCTGGCTACTTGATTTGATTTGGGGGTCTTGGAAATGGAGTCTTGCTCTGTAGCCATTATGGCTTTCAGTTACATAACTTAGGCCATCCTTAAACTCAGCAATCCTCCTGCTCCAGCCTCCCTGAGCCACCATGCTCAACTAAGTTTTTTTTTGAAATAAATAACATTAAGACTGTTCTTACATGTGTATGGTTTTGGTTGAAGTGTAATATCCTGCTTTTAATTATTTACTTCTGGCTATTGACTTGTATGTAAAATTGCTTTTCCTAAAATGGGAGATGATGAAATTACCCGTCAAACTCTAAAAATAGAAAAGTAGATCCCTTATTCAATAAAGTTCAAAACATTCAGAAAGGTCTTCGGCCATGTGAAAGACTACGGAGAAAACGCCATTCTCAGGCATGGTTTCCATACATTTATTTAACACATTCAAATTAGTGTCCGGGGTGCATTTTTCACCGGTCGGATTTTCCTCATCCCAAGAAGACGACACAGGTTGTTGACGGCAACGAGGCCACCTCCCTCAAATTGCGTGGCTCTCATGACCCCATCCTAAGTCTCCCGATCCAGGCTAATCATTGACAGGGCTTTACAATCACAGGCTTTTACTGGAGCGCTGATAAAGACAGTCCAGCAGTTAGTGGTAAATGAAGACAGGCTGTGCAGCAGGGTCTCCGGGGAATGAATGGATTTTCTTCAGCTCTGATGAAAGAAACACACGCTCTAGGAAAACAATGTCCAACAGGGCACTGCAAAGATCTGCCGTGCTGTCTGCGTTTGTTCTGCTGCGAGCTGTTACCGGCTTCTCCGGAGACGGGAAAGCAATATGGGATAAAAAACAGTACGTGAGTCCGGTAAACCCAAGTCAGCTGTTCCTCTATGACACTTTCCCTAAAAACTTTTCCTGGGGCGTTGGGACCGGAGCATTTCAAGTGGAAGGGAGTTGGAAGACAGATGGAAGAGGACCCTCGATCTGGGATCGGTACGTCTACTCACACCTGAGAGGTGTCAACGGCACAGACAGATCCACTGACAGTTACATCTTTCTGGAAAAAGACTTGTTGGCTCTGGATTTTTTAGGAGTTTCTTTTTATCAGTTCTCAATCTCCTGGCCACGGTTGTTTCCCAATGGAACAGTAGCAGCAGTGAATGCGCAAGGTCTCCGGTACTACCGTGCACTTCTGGACTCGCTGGTACTTAGGAATATCGAGCCCATTGTTACCTTGTACCATTGGGATTTGCCTCTGACGCTCCAGGAAGAATATGGGGGCTGGAAAAATGCAACTATGATAGATCTCTTCAACGACTATGCCACATACTGCTTCCAGACCTTTGGAGACCGTGTCAAATATTGGATTACAATTCACAACCCTTACCTTGTTGCTTGGCATGGGTTTGGCACAGGTATGCATGCACCAGGAGAGAAGGGAAATTTAACAGCTGTCTACACTGTGGGACACAACCTGATCAAGGTACTGTACAGCTGGCTTCTCACAAGAGCTTCAGAATTGGGGGGGGGTGTTCTTGGGGGTTAAAGGAAACATTCTTTTAAGGAACAGTTTGCCAAAAATCAACACCACTAAGTTCACGCTAACTTACAAATTCTGTCCTCCAATTTTATATTTAAAGTTGGCTGTGTCTCATCTTCCACGATCAGTACTAATATATTGATTTATTTGGTTTCCTTCACAGCTGCCCTTTGAGGTCATTTTTAAAGTACACAGTTATGTAGTTAGATGTGAGAACGGGAGTCCAGTTTTAGTCTGTGGGAAAGCAACGCTTTACAGAGATTGTGTTTTTCCGACAATCCCTCCCGATGGCAGAATAACGTGACTACACAATCGTTCTAATACGGGTTTGTTGCTCCTGTGCTTGGTGGCACTTAGCTGTGGTAAGGGGAATCGCCGGTAGCTCACCTATGCTTATTAAATACAGAAAATGAAATGATTTACAGCTCACAGTTGGCACTACATGGGTCCCCTAGCAAAACAGGTGGGATAGCATGTGTTGGGAGCTAAATGAAACCAACCATAAAACGTGAGAAGAATAGGCCCTACTTGGGGGAGAGGTATTTAAGATGGGGTATCTCAGAAGCCAGAGTTTGTGCTGGGAAAAGCTCCATGTATTAAAACAATAATGAAAGTGCATAAAAAATAGCAGTTCCTACTGTGTGCGCAGCACAGGTCAGTTTGACCCTCGTAACAGCCATGAAATAGGCCTTCGTTCTCATTATTCTCGTCTTCAGGTGGGACTTTCAGGGAAATCAAATTCAGCCATGTTCAAAATCAAATTCAGCTGCTGTGTGTATGATATTTATGATTGGCAGTGTTATCAAAAGCTCTTTATTTTAAATCTTTTCTATTAAAGGGTAATCTAGGGACTTTGGTGGGACAAAGCCTCACAGGAGACTGACATCTGGAGACAGAGTTAACTTCTTGGATAAATAGTTCACTTGAGAAAAATAAAGGACTTGAAATACTTGTTACATTGTTTAAGATGAAAAGGAAAGGTTATCAGCATTTTATAATGTGGGGGTGTGGGGGGGGAGTAATTTATTCTAAGGAATTAAAATTTCAAATATGTAGGAACAGAAAAAGTGTCCAGGAACACCAAGCTGCTCTATGTAGCCCTTCCTTTCCTTTGGATTCTGGGTTCATGTTAATATAATATATATCTTATATATTTAGCCTGATGGTTTCAGTCACGTCTTCCCTTAGCAGGAAATAAATTGCATTATGATCTCAGGCTCATTTGTTACATCCAAAATAGCTGTAAAAAGTCCTTATTCTCCTTTCTCTCTGCTTCATCAACTCTACTTGCTGTTTCTGAAATTTACATTTATGCATGACAGCATACGTGTGTGTGCCAGTGGATGCCCGTGAGCCTGTTCAAACACACAAGACACACACACCAGTCCTTGTGCACGTGCCATGGTACGCTCGCAGAGGTCAGAGGGCATCTTGCTGGAGTTGGTTCCCTCCTCCTGCCACGTGGGGCCTGGAAAACAAACTCAGGTCGGCAGGCTTGACTACAAGTGGCGCAGGCCACTGAGCCATCTCGGAGGATTTTGCTCTTAAATAATCATGCTGCCCCAAGTTACTTCTCGGGTGGCCTTAACATTTCTAAACCACTAGCCTAGATAAATGGCCTAAGCAGTCCCTTGAAATCAGTAAGAGAGTGAAATCTGCTGCATAGCCCAGTGACCTATCGCACCAGAGAGAAGTCTTGCAATGCTTTGGTAGCCTGAAGTAACCTTGTTTCCCATGTCTCCTCTCAGCCCTTTCTTTGAGAGAGAGAGAGAGAGAGAGAGAGAGAGAGAGAGAGAGAGAGAGAAAGAGAGAGAGAGATTTGCTATTTTATGCTACAACAAAGTATTTTTCCTTCTTGTTTCTCCTTGTGACCCAGGAGAAGCATTCTTTAGAATTAGTTTTTACTTCAAAAATATGTATTAAACTAAAGCTAACTAAGAACCCAATTGCTGTGGATCATAGACTGCTTTAGACTCCTCTTCTCGGAGGTTTTTGGAAATCATATGACCGATAGCATTCTTCTAGTTCTAGAACGATCTAGAAAAGTTTGTCTTAATTTGAAATGTCCTAGTTTAGAGGGAACCAGAATGGTCCAGCTCACTACAGACTAACTTGGAGTTCAGGCTTTTGTTTTGCTTGCTTGTTTGCTTTTGTTTTTGTTTTGCTTTGGGTTTTTTTGTTTTGTTTTGTTTTGTTTTGTTTTTGTTTTGTTTTGTTTTGTTTTCCCAAGACAGGGTTTCTCTGGCTGTCCTGGAACTCACTCTGTAAACCAGGCTGGCCTCGAACTCAGAAATCCGCCTGCCTCTGCCTCCCAAGTGCTGGGATTAAAGGCGTGTGCCACCACACCCAGCTTGCTTTTGTTTTTTAAGATGAAGCCTCACACAGCCCTGACTGTCCTTGAATTTGTTATATAGCTGGGGATGGCCTTAAAATTGTTACCCTTCTGCTCCCAACTTCAGTGCCATTAATACAGTCTAGCCCACCATCCCTAGTTTACATAGATGTTAGAGATCAAATCTAGAGCTTTGAACACACTGGGCAAACAAACTACCAATTGAACCATAGCCCCAACCCTAACTGAATCAGACTATGTTACTGAAGAGACTTTGAGATTCCTTAAAGTAAGTCTACACCTCTAGCATGAATTTCCCATACTCCCACCTACCAATGGATATTCTGTTCTGAGTTTTTAATAGTGTTTGGAACAGAATAAGGTGGATTTTTGGCTTATCCATTTTTAAGTATCTAATCAACTTAAGGCATGTGCAGTTTTCACAACAACCTTACATGGTAACTATTATCATGCCTATTTAACAGAATAATATTTGAAATATGCACTGTGTTGCTTTCCCTGCACAAAACACTTTGATGGCTTCCCAAAGCGTTTGTTACCCAGTCCTTCCAAGTCCCCTTTCTGGCCCCTCTCTCATCCCACTGTCAGATCACCCCCTGGAAGCACATATAACAAGTGATAATGTATTGTTGGTAGTGACCCAGGTTTACCTTGCTAGTCCTCTGCACCGGCCCTTTTAACATGTTCTGTCCAGATAGGATGCCTTTCAAAGCCCTACTTTTCCCTTCCAACACTGTGACAAACTTGCCTTAGCCAGTCATCACCTCAGAGGTAACTAACTGTCCCTTCTGTGGGCTCACCACAGCCATCTCAATTGATCCTTCCTTTAAAGGCATTTTGCCCACATGTCTGTCTGCCTGAGGATGCTGGAGTTACAGACAGTTGCGAGTTTGGAAGAGCAGCCAGTGCTCTTAGCCACCGAGTGATCTCTCCAGCCCCTGATCCTTTCCTTTCTCTTCAGTTAGACTAAGAGTTGCCAGAGCATCTTTTGTTGTTGCTGCTATTGTTTGTGCTTGCTTCTTTTATTGTCTGTTTTTAAGTTCTATTTTTTTATTTATGCTGAGGCACAGGTGGAGAGTTTGGAGGGTGACTTTTGGGAGTCATTCTCTCTTTCTGTCACGCGGGTCTCAGGGATGGAATGCAGGTCCCCCGGCTTGGTGGGAACTACTTCCCCCTGCTGAGCCATCTCTCCGGTCCTGTTCACTGGCTCTTCGATCTCATGCTTCCAACGTCTAACACAGAACATTTGGCCCATCCTAGAGTGTATAAGTCCATTCAATGAACACGCTAGGATTTTTTAAAGGTTTATTTCTTTTGTTTTATGTGCATCGGTGGTTTGCTTGTATGTATGTCTGTGAAGGCCCCAGACCCCTAGAATTGGAGCTACAGAGAGTTATGAGCTACTTTGTGGGTGCTGGGAATTGAACCCAGGGTCTTTGAAAAGAGCAACAACCAGTGTTCCTAAAATGTTGAGTCATCTCTCCAGCCTCTCTAACTTCATCTTTGTAATCAAAGAACCAATGTCAAATTCAATCTCCCTGTTTTGTTGTGTTGCTAATTCGTGAAATATTACTGATATTAACCTGGTGGTGTATTAGTCAGAATGCTGCTGGTTGCAAGTGACAAATTGAATTCAAGTTGGCTTTAAGCAAAAAGGAGCAATTTCCTGGCTGACCGAGCAGAAATAATGAATTCAGCAAGTAGGACACTTCCTCAGAGGACCCTCCCTCCTCCCTCAGGTCTGCTCCTTCTTATGGGTTGACTCTGTTTTCTCCTTTATAGAATAAAGATTTTAGGTGGGCTAAATGGCTTAATCCAAACAGTTCTTTGTGAATTTGAGGCCAGCCTAGTCTATGTGGAATTCTAGGCCAGCCAGCGCAACAGTGAAGCCCTGCCTCAAAATTAAATGAATAAATTTTAAAAAGAGAAAGAAAGAGATCTCTTATGCTTGGTTTTGAAAGTTCAACAGTCAGATGGGTATAACAATATATGCCCAATTAATCCTGGCACCCAGGAGGTAGAAGCAGGAAGATTGTGAGTTCAAGGCTAGCCTGGGTTACACAGTAAGAACCTATCTCAAAATACATACAAAATAAATACGTAGGACTAGCAAAATGGCTCAGCTGGTAAAGCCACCTGATGCCGACCTGTATGATCTGGTGGACGGAGAGACCCATCACCTGAGGCATGTGGCATGCATCCCCTGACACACACAAACTGTACATATACACACATGTCCACAAAATAAATACAATGCCATTTTCAAAATAAATAATGTTTCATACATAGTTGGTCTATGTAGGCAATGGATGTCCTTCTTTCTTGAATCATCAAAACTCCCAAGAGTTCACATAGAGTAGTCAAGGCACAAGTATTTGTTTTTCATTAAGTCAATAAATAGAAATAATAATCTAAGTTTGTAAGCTTTTCCCTTAAAGTTGGAGCATCTTGGGTAGACAGCCTCAGGGGTTGGGGTGTGAGTCTTAGGAAGCAATCACTCCCTCAGTTTACCCCACAAAGCACTGCTGGTGACCGTTAGCTGTGACCATTTTGTGGCTTTGAAATGTTATCTTTCATAGACATACACTGTTGACACAGTTCGAGGATTTCTCAACCCCAGAGCTATTGACATTTGGGGCTGGGTAACTTTCTGTTGAAATGGACTAGCCTGAGCATTCTACGATGTCCAGCAACTCTGGGGCCTCTGCCAGCTACAAATCTCCCCACCCAGCCTAATTCCTCAGCCTGAATCCAGCCCTGCTTCAGGCTTGTGACAACCCAAAGTATCTCCAGACATTGCCAAATGTATCCCAGCAGTCAAGAGTCCTTCCCTTTCCTCCACTTCTTGAAAACCAGTGACTTCTATTGATACTGAACAAGTGGTCAGATGAAACATGACCAGGATGCAGGGCATGTAGAGATGACAACATTTCCTCATGGAGGTTCTCTCGGGATCTGTAAGGGGCATGTACAACCTCAAAGATAACATGTGCGCTAGTCTAGTTTCAGAGAAGACACAGTACTTTAAAACATATATTTTTTTAAAGATTTATTTATTATTATATGTAAGTACACTGTAGCTGTCTTCAGACATACCAGAAGAGGGAGTCAGATCTTGTTACGGATGGTTGTAAGCCACCATGTGGTTGCTGGGATTTGAACTCTGGACCTTCGGAAGAGCAGTCGGGTGCTCTTACCCACTGAGCCATCTCACCAGCCCTTAAAACATATTTTTAAAAGGGGGCTGGAGAGTTGGGCATGAAGGTGCACGCCTTTGACCCCAGCACTCAAGAGGCAGAGGCACCTGGATGTGAATTTGAGGCCAGCCTGGTCTACAAAGCAAGTATAGGACAGCCAAAGCTGAAAAAACCCCGTCTCAAAAAACCAAATGAGGAAAGAAAAAAAAAAGGAAGGGGTGCTGGAGAGGCTGGGTGGCTCAGTGGTTGAGAGCACTCTCTCAAAGGACCTGCGTTCAGTTCCTTTGCATGATTCACAATTGCCTGTAACTCCAGCTCAAGGAGATCCTGCGCCCTCTGCTGAACTCTGAGGGCACTGCACTCACACGTACTTATACAAAGCCACACATATACACAGAATTTTTAAAAAATCTTTAAAAAATGTGTTTAAAAGCTGGGTGTAGCTGGGTGTAGTGTCACACCCGTTTAATCCCAGCATTTAGGAGGCAGAGGCAGGAGGATCTCTGAATTTAAAGCCAGTCTGGTCCACAGAGTAAGTCCCAGTACAGTCAGGAATATATAGTGAGTCTCTCATGAAATGCTCCCCACCTCATACAGAAAGAAAGAAAGAAAGAAAGAAAGAAAGAAAGAAAGAAAGAAAGAAAGAAAGAAAGAAAGAAAGAAAGGAAGCTGAGTATGGTGTTTCATGCCTGTGATTTCAGCACTTAGGAGGCTGAGGCAGAAAACTTATATGAGTTTGGAACCAGCCTGAATTATAATGGTAAAACTATCTCAAAAATATAAAAAAGGGGGGGGGGACAACTGTGGGATGGCTTAGCAGGTACGGTGCTTGTTGCTAAGCCTGATGACCTAAATTCAACCCCCGAAAACCTACATGCTGAAAAAGAAAAGCAATTCCCACAAGTTGTCTGCTGACCTCCACATTCATACCATGGCAGCTGAGGGTGTGTGTGCGCACACACACACACATACACACAAATGTAACTAAAAAAAAAAAAGTACAAATGCCTGGCCAAAAAAAACACCACTGAATATATAAATTTTACAAAGCATTTTAGGTGTACATTTACTTCTAAAACTAGACATGAAAATATGCCACAAAATGCTTCTTCTTCTATGAGCAAAAGAATTGAAATGATACACAGTGTTTATTAGATAGATAAGAAATGCCAGCCGGGCGTGGTGGCGCATGCCTTTAACCCCAGCACTTGGGAGGCAGAGGCAGGCGGATCTCTGAGTTCGAGGCCAGCCTGGTCTACAAAGTGAGCTCCAAGACAGCCAGGGCTACACAGAGAAACCCTGTCTCGGAAAAAAAAAATAAAGAAAAGAAAGGAAAAGAAATGCCAGCGTTTGCATCTGTGTGTAGTAAAAACTTTTCCCCCAGCGCTGGAGAATCAAAGGCAGCCAAAGCTCTGTCACTGGGCTACACTGGGATTTTAACTATTGGTAATTTAGTCCATAGATTGTTTTTGTTTTTTGTTTTTTCGAGACAGCGTTTCTCTGTATAGTCCTGGCTGTCCTGAAACTCACTTTGTAGACCACGCTGGCCTCGAACTGAGAAATCCACCTGCCTCTGTCTCCCGAGTGCTGGGATTAAAGGCGTGCACCACCACGCCCGGCTAGGTATTTTGTTTTAAATTTGCTTTTTTTTTTTTTTTTTTTGACAGAATTTCTCCATGTATTCATGGCTGTTCTGAAACTCACTCTGTACTCTGTAGACCAGGTTGGCCTCGAACTCACAGAGATCCATCTGCCTCTGCCTCCCGAGAGCTGGAGTTAAAGGCATGCGCCACCACTGCTTTATGGTGTATGCCTGACATGGTAACACACACCCTTAATTTCAGCATTTGATAGGCTGAGTTACATGGTTCTTCGTGAGTTCAAAGCCAGCCTGGTTACTTAGCAAGACATAAGACAGCTAGGGCTACAGAGACAGACTTTGTCTTAAAAAATAAAATAAAATAAAAAAGGATTTCGTTTGTTGGGCGTGGGGCTGCTCACGTGCGGTGACTGAATCATGATGATCAAAAGGCTGTCTAGGGGAGTCCGTTTTCTCCGTCTACTCTGTGGGTCTCTGAGCTCAAAGTCACACTATCAGGTTTTGCAACAAGGCCCTTTACCCTCCGAGCCATCTCACTGACCCTACATTTACTTTAAATGAACTTTACACCACAGTCCTCAAGAACAGAGTTTTCTATAAAATGTAACCTATGTCAACACTTTTTTGTTCGCCACACACAAACGCTGACTAGCTTTGTGAAGTTCCTCAGGGACCAAGAGATTGCTTCACACTGTGCAAGAGGCACTTAGGGCACTAGGGCACAAAGGTTGGGAAATGCTAGGGCAGGACCTTACTGGCTCGAGCCTGAGCTTGAAATCAGCCTCTTTCTTCCTCATGCTCCCACCTTCTTGAGGGCTTTGCTGCAGTATTTCCTTGCATCATTAGTTGAGGAAACTTAGTGGGCATATGTTAAGTATATGACAAAGAATCAAATAGATTATTTTTAATGATTTTTCTTTTTAAAAATGTAAACATTTTGTTATATCTACTTATTTTTCTCTTATCATTTCTGGGAATTTAGACCGACCTGGCATCACTATGTAGTTCTGGCCATCCTGGAACTCACTATGTTGACTGAGCTGGCCTTGAAATCACAGGTATCCACCTGCCTTTGCCTCACCAGTGCCTGGATTAAAGCCAGGACCACCATGCCCAGCTGTTAATTTTTTATATATGTGTGTGATGGGATAGGCCTGTAATCCCAGCATTGGGAAGTGCGGACAGAGAGCCAAGAGGGCAAGATTACCAATTGCATAGCTAGCCTGAGCTACATGAGACCCTATTCCAAAAAGCCAAATGAATAAAAAATTTTTAAAAAAAATAGCTGGGTGCATGGGTTTAATCCTGGTACTCAGGAGGCAGAAGTAGGCGAACTCTGTGAGTTCAAGGCTAGCCTGGTCTACAGAGGGAGTCCCAGCATAGCCAGGGCTATACAGAGAAACCCTCTCTCTAAAAGACAAAAAATGAACAAACTAACAAAACAAAACCAAGGTCCTCCCACAGAGGGGCTGAGTGGCTCAGGGCACTCACTGCTCTTGCAGAGGATCTGTGTGGTAACTAACAACTTCCTCTGATTCCAGCGGGATCCCACACATCCTTAGTACCTCCTCAGGCAGCCACATACACATGGCGTGCCCACACACAGAACACACACATTAATGCAAACAAAATAAGCCTTACAATTATTAGGTGAACAAGACTCTGGATTTGATCTCCAGCATTAAAAAACAAACAAACAAAAAAAAACTTTAAAAAAAAAAAAACAATACTGAGTTGTGAACGCTGAGTGGTGAGCGTTCGTCAGGCTATTTATTTTTGTGTTCATTGTTCACAACTTTCACTAGCAAAGGTAAAAATAAAACAAGAAGTAAAAACCGGGTGTGGTGGTGCACACCTTTAATCCCAGCACTTGGGAGGCAGAGGCAGGCAGATTTCTGAGTTCGAGGCCAGCCTGGTCTACAGAGTGAGTTCCAGGACAGCCAGGGCTATACAGAGAAACCCAGTCTCAGAAAACCAAAAATAAAAAAATAAATAAATAAAAAATAACGGCGGGCTGCCAAGTCTGACAACCTGAGCTCACCCCACCCCCACTGCACGGTGAATGGAAAGAACCAGCCTCTTTACGTGCATGCACACGGTGGCAAATGCTGTCCCCACACACAAAAGAAATCTTAAAGATGTAGTTGAAGCTTAAAAAAATAAACGTGTAAATAATAGAAACGGCTGGGATAGTTTTATAAGATTAAATATGCCCATACTCTGAGCCCTTGGGAAGCTGAGGAGGTTCAGGAGTTGGAGGCCAGCCTGGAGACGTGTTAAGTCTCCGTCTGGAAAAGAAAAAGAAAAAAGAACCTGTCTGTACTGGCTGGTTTTGTGTCAACTTAACACAGCTGGAGTTAACACAGAGAAAGGAGCTTCAGTTGAGGAAATGCCTCCATGAGATCCAACTGCAAGGCAGTTTCTCAATTAGTGATCAAGGGGGAAGGGCTCCTTGTGGGTGGGACCATCTCTGGGCTGGTAGTCTTGGTTCTATAAGAAAGCAGGCTGAGCAAGCCAGAGGAGGCAAGCCAGTAAAGAACATCCCTCCATGGCCTCTGCATCAGCTCCTGCTTCCTGACCTGCTTGAGTTCCAGTCCTGACTTCCTTGGTGATGAACAGCTGTATGGAAGTGTAAGCCGAATAAACCCTTTCCTCCCCAACTTGCTTCTTGGTCATGATGTTTGTGCAGGAATAGAAACCCTGACTTAAGGCACTGTCTTTATACAGTTTGGTTTTTTCATAAAAGCGCTGTTGAAATTTTTTAATCGTTTTGTTTTTGTTTTTTCAAGACAGGGTTTCTCTGTATAGCCCTGGCTGTCCTGGAACTCACTCTGTAGACCAGGCTGGCTTCGAACTCAGAAATCCTCCTGCCTCTGCCTCCCAAGTGCTGGGATTAAAGGTGTGTGCCACCACGCCCGGTACTGTTGAAATTCTTAAGCAAAGGTTTGTGTTAATACCACAAAAACAACTGGGAAAACCCTCATTCCCATGGTTCATTAATCTTCCTTTGCCCACACACCGCGAGCCTCCTGTCTGGATTGTCAGAAAGGCTACGGGGGTCGAGATGCACCAAAGTAGATCAGATAGCACCTCTAAGTCTCTCCCAGCCAAGCCCTCACCAACATCTTCAAAACACAGTGCTCAAGAGAAGGGCAGAGGAGGATTTGGGGTATCTTCTCATCACTTTCCACCTTAGTCCCTTGAGGCAGGACCTCTGCAAGCCCCTGAATTCCTTTGGTCTCTGTCTGCACAGCTCAGTGTTGGCGCAGACCACACCCAGTCGGTCCTCAGAGAGTGCGGGCACTAAACTCAGGTCCCCCTGGTTATACAGCAAGTAAGTGGGTCTCCTTGGTGGTTGTTTTTGGTTTTGTTTCTTTTATCTTTTATTCCTTTCTTTCATTTTTTGATTTTCAAAGTCAGGGATTCTCTGGGTAGCCTTGACTATCCTGGAATTCATGTCTGGCCTCTACCTCCTGAATGCTGGTCCCAACAGATTTTAAAATGGAATTTCTCATTTGTCTTGATAATATTATTTATTTATTTATTTATTTTGCCACTGCCACTAGATTTACTAAGGTTGCCAACACATCTCCTGCCTAAGGAGCTCCTTCAGGAAGAGATAATGTTAATTTTACTTGCTGAAAACTTTAGTGTCCCATTGAAGGGATATTAGACTACATGTGCCCTTATCAATATTATTTAGACTTTAAGTAACTTAGTTAATATAATTCACTTAATCACCTTACAATATAATCACATACATACTTTTTTTTTGTTTTGTTTTGTTTTTTGAGACAGGGTTTCTCTGTGTAGCCCTGGCTGTCCTGGAACTCACTCTGTAGACCAGGCTGGCTTCGAACTCAGAAATCCTCCTGCCTCTGTCTCCCGAGTGCTGGGATTAAAGGCGTGCGCCACCACGCCCTGCTAATAAATCCTTTTTTTTTTTAAAGAAAAAGTTAAATGTCAGTGAATGATTAACAAGAATTTCAATAAATGTAATTATAAGTGATCATAGAAGGGGAAACTAGGAAAGGGGCTAACGTTTGAAATGTAAATAAAGAAAATATCTAATAAAAAATGATCATAGAATAACATAAACAGCTTTAAACACCCTCATACATGGAGAATAAACCAGCTAGAGGTAAAAACTACAAGTCATGGAAATGGTAATGGATGCTTCGAAGACATGATTTGAGGGGAACTAACTTCACTCCTCACTAAGTCATTTACCATGAAGTCTTGGAGAAAAAAAAAAACCTCAAGGTTAGAAAACAGGTCATAGGCTAAGTGTGACGAATGCCTTTAATCCCAGGCAGAGACAGGAGGATCTCTGCGCATTAGAGGACAGTCTGGTCTACAGTGTGAGTTAAGCCAGGGTAACACAGAGATACCCTGTCTGAAAACAACAGCAACAACAGCAACAGCAAGTCCACAGAAACACCAGGGGCTGAAGCGGTGGCTCAGAGGGGAAGAACTGTTAATAAGCGAGCCTGTGAGCCTGGGTTTGCATCCCGCCACCCAGGTAAAATGCCGGGTGTGGCTGTGCTGGGGCCTGTAACCTCAGCACTGTGGGGACCTGAAGACAGGAAGTCTACCGGGGCTTCCTGGCCACCAGCTGACCTTCAGGTTCAGTGAGAGACTCTGTCTCCTAAGGCAGAGAGTGATCGAGTAGAATATTCCATGTCTTCCTCTGGACTCTGTGTGGACACACATGTATAAGCACTTGCATACGTGTGTGCATACACTGCAGGCTCATGTAGCATACACTCAAGCATTCATATGCAATAATAATAATAATAATAATAATAATAGCATAATATTTCATTCACTTTGGCAATTTGAGCAATGTGCTAGGGATACTGAACACGGCCTAGAACCTTCTAACTTATCAGTCAATCGTGAATGAATCGCAGAATCACTTAAAGTGGTCCTTGAGTGATCCGATGGTATCATTTGAAAACGTTTGGGGAGAACCCAGCAGAGGATGAAAGCCAGAATCTTTTAATGTTGGTGTTTTAATATGAGGGTGTACACTGCCTGGTAGGGAGCACTTGTGCTGGCATTCAGGAGGCTGAGGCAGGAGAGGCTAACCTGGTTTATACAGTGAGTTCCCCGTCAGCCAAGACTACATAGCACGATGTCTCTAAAAGCTAAAATGGAGGGGACTGGGCAGAGAAAGGATTGCCATGGTGGTACCGCCTGCCTTCTATCTTTTTTTTTTTTTTCCTTGCCCCACTTGTTCCAGCCCTGCTCGCTCCGGCCATATTTATTTCATATGTGTGGGTACACAGTCACTGTCTTCAGACAATGCAGAAGATGGCATCGGATGTCCATTATAAATAGTTGTGAGCCACCATGTGGTTGCTGGAAACTGAACTCAGGACCTCTGGAAGAGCAGTCAGTGCTCCTAACTGCTGAGCCATCTCCCCAGCCCCTGCCTATCTTAACCAGCGTTTATAGCCTAAATCTTAAATAGAGGCCAGCGTTTACTGTTACCTGATCCGCTTTCATGTTAATCCAGTGTGCGTCAAAGCCTCCCCCTTTGCCATAGGTTGAACACCAACATGGTATCACTGGGTATAAAACTCTTCCCATGCGCAATAGAATCCAGAATAATTGAGCTTAATATTTACATTCAGTACATTTTTATTTTCCTCTTGAGATTTGTAGACGTTTGGGAAATCTGCAGGAACAATGACATAGAAAGTCATTCCGACTCCCTAACGGAAACTGTTTCTAACTGTTCTCTTGACTTTTAAAATTCTTATGTATTTATCTTTTAAAATAGGCACTTGCTAAGCCAAGCTGCCCTCTAAGAGAAGATCCTCCCGGGTGACCCTGCTGGGATTACATGTGTAGGCCCTAAGCCTGGTTCTCTGGACTTTTTTCTTTCTTTTAATTTTTTAAAATTTTTATTTATTTAATTAATTATTTATTTATTTATTTATTTACATCCCAAACACTGCCCCCCCTCCCAGAGTCTCTCCCCCCATCCTCTCTCCCCTTCTCCTGAAAGAGTGGGCCCTCCCACCTGTATCTCCCCCCCCCCCCCCGCCATACCTCCCACCCAGGCATATCAAGTCTCTCAGGGTTAGGTGCAGTGTCTCCCACTGCTGGACAAGGCAGCCCTATGGTCCAGCCCGAGTATGCACTTTGGTTGGTAGCTCAGTCTCTGAGAGCTACCAAGTGTCATCTCTGGACTTTTTCAAACTATAAATACAATATATTTTATTGGTGAACCAAACTGCACTGAAACACAATGAGTTAGAGACACCGGTCTCTTGTCTCTTTACCCCTTGGCCCCATACCCAAAACACAGCAGCTTGGTCAATGTCCAAAAGGTTTTGTACATTTAATTTGTTACTTTTATTTTAGTATTGTTTGTTTGTGTTTATGTATTTATGTATGTATGTATGTATTTATTTTGAGACAAGATCTCACACTACTGTAGACCAGGCTGGCCTCAAACTAATGGAGACTCTCCTGACAGAGTGTTGGGGTGAAAGATGTATGCCACCACAGCTGGCTTCACTCACTCACTCATTCATTCTTTCACTCATTCATTCATTCATTCAGTCACTCACTTATCTGTCTATCTATCTACCTAGCCATATATTTATTTGTTTGTTTGTTTGTTTGTATCTTAGTTAGGGTTATATTGCTGTGAAGAGATACCATGACCAAGGCAACATCTAATTGGGGCTGGCTTACAGTTCCAGAGATTCAGTTCATTATCATCATGGTGGGAAGCATGGCAGCCTCTAGGCAGACACGGTGCTCTAGAAGGAGCTGACTGATCCAAAGGTAGAGACAAAAGGAAACTATCCCACACTGGGCAGAGATTGAGTATAGGACCTCAAAGCCCACCCCCACGGTGACCAACTTCTTCCAAGGCCACACCTTCTAACAGTGTCACTTCCCATGAGCCAAGCATCTCACTAGCCACCACAGTTGGTTTGTTTGTTTGTTTTTCCATTTAAGACATGTCTACTGTTCCCCAATTTCTTGGAACTCACTGTGTAGCCAATACTGACCTTGAACTTTGAATCCCCTGGCTTTCCCATGCTGGGTTGTGTAGAACTAGAGACCAATCCCAGGCCTTTGTTCAAGCAAGGCAAGCACTGTAGCCACTGAGCACATCTCCAGCCCTCGGTCCTCAGTTTGATTCGGTTCTTCAAACACACTGGAAAGATGCTAGCGTATATATCCTACTATGATACTTATTTCCGTTAACTGCCAGAGCTGCCCTGAAGGCAAGGCCTGGGCTGCTCACCTTTTCTCTAAATGTCTACAATGGTGCCTTACATTCTAAAAATAAATATTCATTGTCAGGCAAGGTGGGGCATGCAATTAGTCCCAGAACCAAGAGGCAAAAGGAGGTGGATCTCTGTGAGTTCCAGGCCAGCCAAAGCTATATGAAGAGACCCTTTCTCAACAAAACAAAACAAATATATTCTCTAAAGTTAGGCAGCAGCCAAGAACTGAAGTAAGACAGCCTTGGCTTGATTCATTCAGTGAATGAGGCAGGGTACCTAATTTCTCCATTCCCCGTTTTCCTGGCCCCTAAAATAGGGGTGACAGTGCCTGCTTCGTAGGACTTAAATTGAGTTTAAATGGGAGAGCAGGGGCAGGAAGACAGCTAAATGGTTAAAGCACTTGCTACAGAAACATACGGAGTGGAAGGACTGGGGTTCAGATCTCCAGACCCAAGTGAAGAGAGAAACAAGGGACTGTCAGAGCAAGCTGGCCAGCAAGTCATATCTGTGACCTCTGAGACACACACGCACATGAACTCACACACAGCCGGGCTCTCACATATGTAAAACATGTGCACACATACAGAGAGAGAGAGAGAGAGAGAGAGAGAGAGAGAGAGAGAGAGAGAGAGAGAGAGAGAGAATTGAATGAATGAATGAATGAATGAATGAGAAAGCATGCAGGAATGAGGTACCTGGAACATTTGGTGCTAGAAATGTGTTCTTGTTTTTTATATTATTACATTTCCCCTGTTCTGAATGTCACCACTATTTTATGTGCTGGTGAAAGACAGTTGCCCCTAGGAACCTGCACTTTTCCTCATTTGAGGTGGCGCTGTGCAGGCACCACATCCCTGTCCATCATGCCTGACATTGATGGTAGTGTAAAGAACTTCATCTTCCAGGGAAGAATCAATGCCGGGTGCCCTGAGGGATTTATGCAGCCTCTGCCACCACTAAGGAAAATGTCTAATGCCAGCATTACTCGTTCTAGGAAAGAGGCACAGGGGTTTCCCCATCAGCACGTGCTGTGCTAGGCACTTGGACAAACATGTGGCTTTCCAATTTGGGGTGGGAGGATTTGCCGGCGGGTCCTCTATGAGCTTTCTAAAGAGTTCCGAATTCCAGAAACACATAGAGGCAAAATAAGAAAAGTGGTACTGTCCTTCCAGGATGATAGAATTGCTAGGCGTGGCCATAGTGCCACATACCTGTAATCACAGCACTCAGGGGTAACCAGGGAGTTATTTCCTCCTTGTTCTTTCCTGGTTTGTTTGTTTTGACCCAGAGTTCTAGCCTGGCCTGAAACTCACTATGTAGCCAAAGTTGATATTAAGTTTCAGATCCTACAGACTTGGCCAACTCCTCCTCCTCCTCCTGCTCCTGCTCCTCCTCCTCCTCCTCCTCCTCCTGCTCTCCTCCTCCTCCTCCTCCTTCTCCTCCTCCTGAGTGCTGTTGGGATTCTAGATGTGCCAGCACATGGGTGTATGCCTGCGGAGGGTTGATTCGAGGGTTTCTTGAATTCTAGGGAAAGCCCTCAACCAAATTTGGGCTATCTACAGCCCTCTGTCTGCTTCGCCATAGCTCTCCGGGTGTTTAATTCCAGCTCACAATCCTGAGGGAAGCAAGTGAGGACTCTAAGAGAGAAACCGTTGGCCAAGGTCATAAGCCTCAGCAGAAGCAGAAGCAGAGCCCAGATCTCTTTCATTCAAAACCAGGGTCATTTCCCCAAGCACATCCTCTCCCACTGAGGCCCATCCAGGCAGTCCAGAGGAAGGGGACCCAATGTCAGGCAACAGAGTCAAAGACAACCCTCACTCCAGTTGTTAGGGGACCCACATGAAGATCAAGCTGCATGTCTGCCACAAATGTGTATGTGGTTGTGGTGGGAGGCATTCAAAGCCATTCTTAGAAATATGCTTCCCAGGGCTCAGTGAGTAAAGGCATTTTCGCTAAGCCTGATGACCTG
Source organism: Mus musculus (assembly GCF_000001635.26). Lineage (NCBI taxonomy): Eukaryota > Metazoa > Chordata > Mammalia > Rodentia > Muridae > Mus > Mus musculus. The sequence continues at coordinate 65,365,669 of NC_000071.6, forward strand.
AGTTCAATCCTCAGGACCCAAACCATAGGAGAAGAGAATGGGCTGCAGAAGTTGTCCTCTGATCCATGTACTTATGCATGCACACACTCTGATCCATGTACTTATGCATGCACACACTCTGATCCATGTACTTATGCACACACACACTCTGATCCATGTACTTATGCATGCACACACTCTGATCCATGTACTTATGCACACACTCTGATCCATGTACTTATGCACACACTCTGATCCCTGTACTTATGCATGCACACACTTAGGCACCTACACACACAAGTGTACTTGCACACACACACATACATACACACACATGTATACATACATACATATATACATAAATGCCTTTTTTTCATTTTACTTTATATGTATTTGGTATTTTACCTGCATGGATATCTATATACCACGTGCCTGTCTGGTGCCAGAAGATCAGATCCCCTGAAGTGAAGTTGTAGATGTCTATGAATGTATGTGGATGTATACGGATGCTGGGAATCAAATCTGAGTCCTTTAGAAGAACAGGCAGTGGGTGCGTGTGCTTAACCTCTGAGCCATCTCTCTAATTCCAATAAATGTGCCTTTTGGGGCGGGGAGGAGATTCAGTAAGGTTTCTTTATGCAGCCCTGGCTGTCCTGGAATTCACTCTGTAGACCAGGCTGGCCTCAAACTCAGAAATCCGCCTGTTTCTGGCTCATGAATGCTGAAACTAAAGGTGTGTGCCACTACTGCCCAGCTACAAGTAATTTTTTAAAATTAAAAATAGTCAATGTGTTCTTGTTACTGACAGAAAAGAATTCAAATAAATTAAATGCTACAAATTCAAAGCCAGTTACTACAGCCTTACTTATGACAGGTTTAAAAAAAACCAAACAAACAAACAAAAAAAAAACAACCTTAAGCAAAACAAGCTGATTTCTATCAACATACAGTGCTGACCAAGGAAGTCATATGTCCTCAATCAGTCTTAGGACAATTATCAAGACTACACCATGGAAAATGTTTCAACTGACGTCAATACCTTTCAAAAAGTAGATGGGAACACAAAAATATGAAAACCTTTTGTTATGCTATGGAGACTTTTGTTTGCTTGCTTATTCTTTGGTTCCTTTGGCTAGGACCTCAATACATAGCCAGACCAAGCCAGAACTCATTATGTAGCCCAAACTGGCCTCAAATTTACATTCATGCCCCTGCCTCAAGCCTGCAGAGAGCTGAGATTACAAGTGTGTGCTACCATGGATGGTGACTAGGATATTTTAAAGTAAAATATAAGTTTTTTATTTTGTTCTCTACTCAATAGCTTAAACAACCAACAAACTTACAAATAACAAGATGATATTTTAACCAATATGTATGTGACTAAAATCTGTTAGATTTGGAAAATCAACTTTCCAGTAGTAGTAGTAGTAGTAGTAGTAGTAGTAGTATTTTGTGGCAGGGTCACACTATATAGGTCTGGCTCACCTGGAACTCTCTACATATATGAGGTTGGCCTTGAACTCACAGAGATCCACCAGTCTTTCCCTCCCAAGTGCTGGGATTAAAGGAATGCAACAATCTCACCCCTGTCCCTGGAAAATTGAATGTCTTTTATTTATTTCTTCAGTTTCATGCCTGCAGGCAAACTATCCTGATTATACCTATCCATCCCCCACCTCCTCCCTCCCATTCCGCCCCCCTCCAGCATCTCCAACAGGTAGAAAATTAACTTTTCAAATGGTCACCGGTCCCTTGGTGCTCTCAAACACCATCACTTGCCGTCAAGCCAGCCTTTGCACCACTGTCTCTCCGTGTCATCCTGACCCCTAACTTCTTCATCTCTGTTTTAATGATCTTACTTGCTTCCTATCATCCTTCAAGTTTGTCCACCCTTTAGTCTGGGCTTCTGAGGGACTCAAAGCAATCAGCCTGTTGGACACGGGAGGGACCTGAGTAAGGATGAGAGGTTGGGAGCCTTACTGTCCCTCAAGGGTATTAAGTCCCAAGAGCTGATTCAAAAAGAGAAGGCTGCGAGGTTCTTGTCAAGCCAGGGAGTCTAAAGAACAAAGGTTGACACACCCTTTAATCAGTCATTCCAAAGGAAGATGGCTTTGGACAAGATAGAAAGTAACCTTGGGAAACCATAGGAGGTTATGCAAGTTGGCGGGGTCCTGGCTGCAGTCACTTTTCGCTGTCCCAGCAGATCCTTCTGAGTATCACCCATCCACACATCTGTAAGATTCAGGTCAAACGGACCATCTCAGGGCAAAACTTTTTCCCTGTTATTTGGCCACAGAGTCAAATCATAACCACAAGTACACAGAGAGGGCTGCCCCCATGTTCTCTAACAAGAAGCATCTTTGCCTTTCGTCCAGAGCAAAGATAACCTGAGATAGTGTGATAGCCTAAGCAAACAGCAACGACCGGGCAAGAGACAGGGGAAGCACGAAGGTCACCTTGGGCTACGGCTGCACGTGCACACCGAGTATTTAGAAACCCAGATTGCAAATGGGTTGCAAAAGTGCAAACCTATTGCCTTCTAAGCCGCCCCGATTCCTGTTTTAATGCTGATGTGACCAAGAATTTATCACAACTGAAGGCATCTTTCCTCTAATCACTGAGTCAATAGAGAGCTATTTTGAAGACACTCACCTCCATGTTCTTCCCTATCTGGCTGGTTAATTTCTGTTAGTTTTCTAAAACCATTTATTTATGTATCTATCCTTTCATTCATTCATTTATCGGGAGAGGGGATTGTGTATACTACAATGCACATGTGAGATCAGGAGAAACCTTTCAGGAGTTGGTTCCTTACTTCATGTTAGCCCAGGCCAACCTAGGATTCCTGATCCTCCTGCCTCTAGCTCCCAAGTGCTGGGATTGCAGGTCTCCGCCACCAGTCTCGGCTCTGGTTAATTTCTGTTCAAGGTGGGTCACACACTGATCTACCACACTGTCGGCAATCCTGTGAATGAGGTGACTCACTTATGGCTCAACTGCCATGCTTGTGTGGTGCTCTCTAGTGTCCACGTCTGCTGTGTACAATCCTGAAGGCAGTCATTGATGGCTCTGCTGTCTAAGGATAAAAAGCACTAGACTTGTCCAGGGGCTGAGTGACTACAGTAAGCCGGGAATGTCTCCTGGTGGGTCTACAATTCACAGCTATAAAGAAAGCACCCCTCAAAGCTTCCCCCGGTGATTCCAGCCTCAGAGGAGCTCAGGAAGAAAGGGCTTCCGTTCTTCTATTCTTCGATAATTTCACTTAGATAGTATATTTTAATATTTCTTCCCCATCTGAGAGGGGAGGCGTCTCTGTTCGTGTTCTTTTCCTCTCAAAAAAACAAAACAAAAAACAAAACAAAACAAAAAACAGAAACAAAACAATCCACTAAAAAGCATTCAGTGCAAAAACCAAGAGTTGGCTCATGGGGCCTGCCCAGAAGTGAGCTTGACATAGCTAGTGTCACTCCATAGCCAGTGTCATCCAAGAAGGTTTCCCTCCTCTTAGCATTTGTTATTTACGAATTGCTTCTTCACTAGGGATGGGACTTTTGCCTCCACTCCCTCTCCTCCATGTCTGGTTTGATCTTGTTCAGGTGAGTCTCTGCGGGTTCATGGTAACTAACGCAGAGACACAAGTCGACAAGGTAGAGAGTGGCAGACTTTGGAGTGCTCCGTCCAGAATGGGATGACTTTATGCTACATGCCCTCCCCCAGCTCAGGAGTCAGGGATCTCTGCAGATGAGGAAGCCAAGGAATTTGTAGACAGTTTAAAGAGAATAAACAGCATTTTCCAGACACAAAAGGCAGATGCACCAATGAACTCAGAGAGACGGTGGCTGGGACCATTTAAGGCAGGCAGCCTGCTCTGGTCTCTGCTGGCTCCTCGTAGAAACACAACCTCTGCCTGGAGGCTCAAGCACTTCTCTGAGATGAAAGCAGCAGTAAGATCCTTGGGCCCAGGTTTTAATCCCAGCACTTGGGAGGCAGAGGCAGGTAGATTTCTGGATTTCTGAGTTCGAGGCCAGCCTGGTCTACAGAGTGAGTTCCAGGACAGCCAGGGCTACACAGAGAAACCCTGTCTCCAAAAAACAAAAGACAAAAACAAAAACAAAAAAGATCCTTGGGCTTGGTGTCACATGCCATTAATTCCAGTGGCAACAGAGGCAGGCAGATCCCTGTGAATCCAAGGCCAGCACAGTCTACATAGTGAGCTCTGGGACAGCCAAAGCTACATAGTAAAACTCTGTCTCAAATGAACTAATTAAGTGATATTAAAATTAAATTACCCAAGGAGCTGAAGGGGTCTGCAACCCTATAGGAGGAACAAAAAGATAAACTAACCAGTACCTCCAGAGCTGTGTCTCTAGTTGCATATGTAGCAGAGGATGACCTAGTCTGCCATCAATGGGAGGAGAGAGCCTTGGTCTTTCGAAGATCATATGCCCCAGTACAGGGGAATGCTAGGGCCAGGAAGCAGGAGTGGGTGGGTTGGGGAGCAGGGTGGGGGGAGGGTATCGGGGCTTTGGGGATAGCATTTGAAATGTAAATGAGAAAATATCTAATAAAAAAATTAAATTGATCCCTGAAGTTGCATGTGGCAGTCCATACCTGTAACTCCAGTACTTGGGAGCTTGGAATAGGAGGACTGTGGTTTGGAGGCTAGCCTGGGGTACATCGAGAGTCCTTGTCTCAAAAGAAAGGAAATCTTGGGGTGATTTGGACATTTTGGTGCTAAATTGTTCCAGCATCCTGCAATGGAAACAGAGAGCGAAAGGGGCGGGGCTGCTGAGTGAGATGCTGAGGTAATACCTCAATACGTTTTCCTCTAGAAAACTTCCCTGGGATGCGGCTGGAGAAGTGGCTCGGTACTTAGGAGTGCTGGCTACTCTTCCAGAGAACTCAGTTTCAGTCCCCAGCACCCACACGGCAGCTCAGACCTGTCTGTAACTACAGTTCCAGGGGCATCTGGCATCCTCCCACAGACAGACATGCAGGCAAAACACCAATGAACAGAAAGCCCTCAGATCAACCCCCCCCCCAGCACCCCACAAACCAAGCAAGGTGATCCTGGTACTCTGAAGGTAAAGGCCAGAGGATCAGAAGTTCAAGGTCATAACCCTCTGCTATATATCAAGTTCTAAGCCAACCTCTGGCTATATGAGAGAGACCCTGTCTTAGAAGAAGCAAGTCAAATCCTGTGGAGAAGCACAGTGGCCATGATGCTCATGAGGGCCAGAATATAGAAGCAGCTTTGAGCACTTCCTGTCTAGAACCTGCATTGAGTCTCTTTGGGTTCCTTCTCCTTTAGCTCATGGCTCACTGGACCACACTTCTGGATTTTAGGTATTTTTTTTCCTTTTTTCTTTTTTTTTTTGGGGGGGGGGGTATCAAGGCAGGGTTTCTCTGTGTAGCCCTGGCTGTCCTGGAACTCACTTTGTAGACACGACTGGCCTCGAACTCAGAAATCCGCCTACCTCTGCCTCCCGAGTCCTGGGATTAAAGGCGTGTGCCACCATGCCCGGCTTGTTTTATTTTTTTAATTTCCCGTGTTTCTCTTTCAAACACCTCATTCTCGTCTTTTCCAAGAAAGACCTTCCTTAGAGCCTGGTAATAAGCCGATGTTTCAGCCTCTTGTGGGCAGGATGAGCCAGATATTAAGTGCTCGGACAACAACTACAGGTTCTGCTCTAAGAGACCATACCTGGAAATGTAAAATAATCGCAACTATAGCAGCTGAGACTGACGTAAATCTTAACCTAGGTCAGGCATTGTTTTAAAGTCTTTTACAGAGTTAATGAAGCTTATCCTCACCACACCGGATTCGATTCCTGGTCAGTTACCCTTTTACAGAATATGCAGCTGTCCTTGACTTCTACATCAGGGCCAAAGGGAGGGGGGCTGAGGAGATAGCTTGGTCAGCAGGAGTGCTTCCACACAACTTGAGGACTTAAATTTAATCTGCAGAGCTCATGAAAACACACACACACACACACACACACACACACACACACACACACAAACCTGGGTGTTGGGGCCATCTAAAATGGCTCAGTGGGTAAATGCACTTGCTGCCAAATCTGATGACCTCAGTTTGTTCTTCTAGGAACCACAGGGCGGAAGGAGAAAACCAGTTCTAGCCCGAATATGTTTGTCTTGGCATGCGCATGCAAACACGCATGCACGCACACACACACACAAGTAAATGTAATCAAGTTTTTTTTTTCAATTGTCCAGGATTTGCTAATCATGTTACGACCTCAGGGATTAAACACAGTGAAGACCGATGATATTTTCTTTCCCACCAGGCACATTCGAAAGTGTGGCATAACTACGACAAAAACTTCCGCCCTCATCAGAAGGGTTGGCTCTCCATCACCTTGGGGTCCCATTGGATAGAGCCAAACAGAACAGACAACATGGAGGACGTGATCAACTGCCAGCACTCCATGTCCTCTGTGCTTGGATGGTTCGCCAACCCCATCCACGGGGACGGCGACTACCCTGAGTTCATGAAGACGGGCGCCATGATCCCCGAGTTCTCTGAGGCAGAGAAGGAGGAGGTGAGGGGCACGGCTGATTTCTTTGCCTTTTCCTTCGGGCCCAACAACTTCAGGCCCTCAAACACCGTGGTGAAAATGGGACAAAATGTATCACTCAACTTAAGGCAGGTGCTGAACTGGATTAAACTGGAATACGATGACCCTCAAATCTTGATTTCGGAGAACGGCTGGTTCACAGATAGCTATATAAAGACAGAGGACACCACGGCCATCTACATGATGAAGAATTTCCTAAACCAGGTTCTTCAAGGTTGGCTATGCTTTGGCTCAATTTAAAAAAAAAATGTGTGTGTTTATGTTTGCTTGTGTGAGTGTATGCTTCGTGCGTGTCAGCGCTCTTAGAGGACACAATAATGCACCTGGTAACCTGGAGCTGGAGTTTCGGGCAGTTGTGAGCCACTGATGTTTGTGCTAGGGACCAAATTCAGGGTCAGGAAGAGCTGCAAGCTTTGGTAAGTGCTGAGACATTTCTCTGATCCCCCCTTAGGGTTTGTCCTTTGTTGGTTGGTTGGTTGGTTGGTTGGTTGGTTGGTTGATTATTGCTGTTGGGTTTTGTATTGTTCACTGTTGACTGAAATGTGTTTTGTGAGGGAAAGGGTTCCATGTAACCCAGGTTAGCTTTGAGCTACTTCTCCCTGTGGAGATATATTTAAAGTTTTTCATCAAGGGTGATTTATTGGAATCATGATTCTTTCATCTCGACATGCGTGAACAAAGAAAGGTCTAAGACAAAGCTGAGCCGTTTCTGCTCTTGGAGATTTCTGTCTCCCCAAGGTCACCTCATTCACTACTCAGGCAGTGACACCCACAGGCTGATGGCAACCATGACGTCATAGCTCATGCTGTGACCCCAGCAGAGCTGGGCTCCCTTCTACCTGACTCCTCTGGATCTTTCTCCAGCTGTGCAGTTCCCTTGAGAAGTCCTAAGGCTGGGGAGATGACTCGGTGGGCAAATTACTTGCTATGCAAGCAAGAGGTCCTGAGTTTGACCCCCAGCACCCGAATAAAACAGGTGGGTGCAGGACTGGTGAGATGGCTCAGCCAGAAAAGGCACTTGCCACAAGCCAGACCCTGAGTTCAATCCTGGGGCTCACATGATGGAAAGACGGAAGTGACTTCAGCAAGATGGCCTCACACATGCGCTGAGACATGAACTCATCCACACAGAGGCATCACACATGCACACACATGTGCCACACACACAAACACATACACCACACATACACACACTCACCACACATATGCATTTACACAGACACACACATCCACCACACACACACACATGCCCCACACATACTCACCCCCACACAGGTACCACACACACATACACACACACATACATGGTCACCTCCCACACACACTTCCTTCACCACAATACATAAAATATAACTTAAATAAATAAGTCCTAAATGTGGAGAGAAATCCCAGCTCCTGCAGGAAAGATATTTCAGAGGAGATTTTAGAAAGAGCAAGTCCCTCTCCCAGTCTCCCCACCCACCTGGCTCTGCAAAAAGGAACAGCTTAGAACGCAGCCACACCCAACTACATGAACCTGAAGGAAGGGTGGCTCATATGATAATATATACAGGCCCTTGGGTCAAATGTCTTTCACTTGGACAAAGGGGTTTACCTGTTCCACCCTTCTTCATAACACCACACTACTGGGAAACCAGAACCACGACTTGCTGAAACACATTTGTCATTTTGAAATTTCTTGTCATGGTTTTCAACCTTTCTTTCAAGGAAGGATTTTTCTTTCTTTTTTTTTTTTTTTTTTTTTCTTTTTTTCCTCGAGACAGGGTTTCTCTGTGTAGCCCTGGCTGTCCTGGAACTCACTCCGTAGACCAAGCTGGCCTCGAACTCAGAAATCCGCCTGCCTCTGCCTCCCGAGTGCTGGGATTAAAGGCATGTGCCACCACTGCCAGGCTATCAAATCTCATTATAGATGGTTGCAAGCTACCACGTAGTTGCTGAGGATCTCAAGCCCCCTGAAAGAGCAGACAGTGCTCTTCACCACTGAGCCATCTCTCCAGCCTCTGGATTTTCTACCTTTTAGAAAAACAATGTTAATGATAATTAGATGGCAAAATGCAGTGATGAGGCATCTCTCTGAGGGGAATAAAAGGGCGTTGCTGTTGTTGTTGTTTGTTTGTTTTAAGAAAAATGGTTCAAGTGGGGGATAGGGAGATGGCTCAGCAGTTGAGAGCACCAAGCACCGCCTGCTCTTACAGAGGTCCCAGGTTCAATTCCTGGCACACTAACTCTAACCACCCACATGGCAGCTCACGACTGTCTGTAACTGAAGTTCTTCTGAATACGCTTTATCAGGCCTCCCTGGATACAGACACAGAGAGAGCTCACAGATAAACATGCAGGCAAAAACACTCCTGCATGGGAAATAAAATTAAAATAATAAAAATTTTTAAATGATTCAGGGCTAATTTCAGTTTTTACTGTAGACCAGGTTGGCCTTGAACTCACAGAGATCTGCCTGCCTCTGTCTGCAGAGTGCTGGGATCAAAGTCGTACACTGCTACACCTGGCTCCCACTCAGAGTTTGAAAGCTGAGAAAGCCCTTAGAGAACATCCTTCCCGATATTTTCCTTTGCAGATGAGGTAACTGAGGCTCTGCACCTTGCCCAACAGCTCCTGCCCCAAGATGCAGCAGGACCTGGCCTGGGCCTGTTGCCCTTCAGCCCAGCCACCTCTCACACCACTTCCATGCCTTCCGCCTGCATTTGCTGTGACGTCCTGAGAGCTGGTATTTTCAGTCCCTGGAGGACAATTTCACAGAACAGACAGTAGTACACAGACAGGAACTAGCCCAAACTCGGAATGAGAAACTCTGGGTCGCCAGTCAACATCTATATCCCAAAAGGCTCTGGAACTGCCGAGCCCCAGGACACAGATCTGCGCACTAAATATCACCTCATCCCACTTTTTAAATTTTTGAGATGGGGTCACACTATGTAGCTCTGGATGACCTGGAACTCAATATGTTGACCAAGCCAAACTTGAACTCAGAGATCTGCCTACCTCTGCTTCCTGAGTGTTGAAATTAAAGGCATATACCATCCGTCATACCCTGCTAAACAATGTGATTAAAAACGTGTAACTATCAGGAAGAATGTTTTAATGAGATCTTCCAACTATCACTCACCAGGGTAGGGAGTGCGTACTGTTTATTTCTTTTGAGTGTAGGGCGCATGTGGAAGTCAGAGGACAACTTTTGACACTTGGTCCCCTTGTACCATGCAGGCCTCTGACTCAACTTTGTCAAGCTTCATAGTAGGTGCCTTTACAGATGCAGCTATTTTGCTGGCCCCAAATCAATAATTTGTGGTTTGATATAAAATGCTTGATATTTAGGAAAAGAGTTACTTTTGTAATGTGCTGTGTCCTGGCACTTTGTAAACGAACTAGAATGTTTTAGTCCTCTGAAAATCGCTGCTTCCTTTTCTCTGTGCAGCAATAAAATTTGATGAAATCCGCGTGTTTGGTTATACGGCCTGGACTCTCCTGGATGGCTTTGAGTGGCAGGATGCCTATACGACCCGACGAGGGCTGTTTTATGTGGACTTTAACAGTGAGCAGAAAGAGAGGAAACCCAAGTCCTCGGCTCATTACTACAAGCAGATCATACAAGACAACGGCTTCCCTTTGAAAGAGTCCACGCCAGACATGAAGGGTCGGTTCCCCTGTGATTTCTCTTGGGGAGTCACTGAGTCTGTTCTTAAGGTAAGTGGCTACAGCTGAATTAACCACGCACCAGGGGAGATAGTATACAGTATGGTTTTTTGTTTTGTTTTGTTTTACAGTATGTTTTTACAAGTGTAAAATACATGTAAGGATATCTTAGTCATTGTTCTGTTGCTGTGAAGAAACATCATGACCACAGCAAGTCTGGGGTCTTCAATTGGGGCTGGTTCACAACTCATCAGCATGGTGAGAAGCATGGCAGCATGCAGGCAGACACGGTGCTAGAGAGGTCGCCCTATGAACCAATGGAGGCCATTTTTATTCAAACCATCACAGATGCTTTGCCTGCATATATGTCTGTCTGCCTGGTGACCACAGAGGCCAGAAGAGTGCATTGGATGTCCTAGGATTAGGGATATGTGTGTGCTTGTGTGTGTGTGTGTGTGTGTGTGTCTGTGTCTGTGTCTGTGTGTGTGCCTTTCACACAGATACTATGAAAGACTATTCAACGTTCTTAACTGCCATGCCTCCAACCCTGTGTGTTTGCATATGTGGTGCATATTGCAGTCCATGCAGAGGTTAGAGGACAAACTGTGGAGTTAGTTATTTCCCTCTACCTTTTTTGGGTTTGAGGGATTGAACTCAGGTCTCGAAGCTTCTGAGTAAATGCTTCCCCCTCTGAGTCATCTCCCCCACCCGAATCCACTATCTGTTTAGTTAGGTTTTTTCAAGACAGGGTTTCTCTGTGTAGTCTTAGCTACCCTGGAACTCTCTCTTGTAGACCAGGCTGGCCTCAAACTCACAGAGATCTCCCGAGTGCTAGGATTAAAGGCCTACCCGGAGAATCCACTGGCTTTTATTATACAGAATAGTGTGTTTCACTATCAGCACATCATATGTGTATAAGATACACTTTGATCTTTTTTTTACCTCCACATTGTATCCCTTATATTCCTCCTAATGGCCCTCTTCCATTTGGGGGTGCATCTTTATGTGGTCTCTCTCCCAGATAATCGCATGCATTGTCTGCAACTAGTGTTTTCTGGAGGGTTGTAACGCACAGTGCATTTTGTTTGATCTTGCCTTGTTTTGTGGCAAAATGCCCTTTTGTAAACATCTTTTCAACAATACTGGGATGCTCTGAACTTTTCAAAACACTGGAGCTGGTCTAGGCTGGGAAGACAGCTCAAGTAATTCATTTTACATGGGCTAAACTTCAAGCTCACGTGACCAATGCTCTCTGAGTTTAATGTTCTAGATTACCAGTTGGCAGATGGCAACTGGGCAGTAATATGGCTTTGTAATTAGACTGCGAAAGATGACACATGAAAAAACAATTAGAGGGAAAATATTTACCAAAGGTTAATTATTAGTTTTCCAGGTGCATTTAAATTCACTCCCCGGGTGGGGAAAGAGCTTTAGCACAAGTACGGAATTTTTTCTTGCTCTAATTAATCTTGAATTTGGAAGTGTTTTTCTTAAGTCTTTTGTTTCCTTCTACTTTATCTTATTTTTTTTTTTTTGAGACAAGGTTTCTCTGTGTACCCCTGGCTGTCTGGAGCTGAATCCAAGTCACCCTTTGTACAGTGGTTTCCAGTTGAGACATGGGCTTCCCAGAGTGGCTCTCTCGTCCTTAGACTGCACCTGGGAAGCGGGAGACACACAACCATCCCCATATGGTTGTGTAGCCCAAACTCAAAGAGGAAAATGTGGGGCTGAGGCTGTACTTTAGTTGGTACAGCGGCTGCCTAGCTCACAGGGGGCCTGGGTTTGATCCTCAGTGTTGCATTAAGTGGGGGTACTGACATACACCTGTAACCCCAGTGCTTGGGAAGAAGGCAAAAGAGAAGCCGGAGTTCCGGGTAATCCTTAGGTACTTATTAGGTTTAGGGTTAGCCTGAGCTGTAGCCACCTACCACCCACCCCCACCCCCACCCCTACCCCAAAAAGAGGGAGAAAGAAAAATGAAAGGAAAAGTTAAAAAAAAAAAAAAGTCCATGACTCTCCAAGGTGGAAAGCCAGGGAAATCAAAAGGGTAATAAACCTTCAGGATTTGGGCTCAGTTCACTCTTCCCCCCTCATAACCGAAGCTCCTTGCACAGAGAGAACATTCTATAGTCTTCCTGCGGAGCAAGCGCTGTGCTCACAGACACACCACGGAAGAGACACTGCACAAAAGTGTGATGTTCTTAGGCCTTCTTCCTCCATTTTATTTTTTAGATTGGTTAGGAGATCTGCTGCCCACCCCAGGCTGGCCTCAAACGAGCAGTCCTACTACCTCAGCCTCCTGAGATTATAGGGTAGGCATGCACCACTACTCTGGGCTCTCACCCCGCTCCCTCAGCCACTGTCAGGGACGGCCTGTCAGCCGGCCTTCTCTAAGTGCTCATGGTGCTCAGTGACTCCTTTACAGCCTCATTTCATTTCACCTGTGTCATCATCAGCTTATGACAGGGCTGAGAATCCGTCCTTTCATATTGCCTTCCACTGAGGACACGAAGCCAATTTCCTGACGCATTTGAACTGTTACAGGAGATGTGTTATAACCTGGATTTTTAGGTCATGTGAGCTGGAAAATGGCTTATTAGGCTTTTCTCAAACAACTGGTCTTCCTTCCCCGTGTGTGGTTCCCTCCCGGTATTTCCCAGTCTCCCTGGAGACTCTAGGGATAGTCCTTTCTCCCATATTATGAGCAAAACATCCTGAATACAGAGACCATTATGTTTTTGTTTGTTTGTTTTTCAAGACAGGGTTTCTCTGTAGAGCCCTGGCTGTCCTGGAACTCACTCTGTAGACCAGGCTGGCGTCGAACTCAGAAATCCGCCTGCCTCTGCCTCCCAAATGCTGGAATTAAAGGCATGCGCCACCACTGCCTGGCTACAGAGACCATTATGAAGGGCAAAGTTATCATTTACCTTGTAGTAAGAGGCTTCAGTGAGGCTCAGCTCTTCCAGTCTGACTGATTAGGAAATACCAGTAGCCACACTTGATTTACCTGGGTGCCTTTGTCTCCCACAGCCCGAGTTTACGGTCTCCTCCCCGCAGTTTACCGATCCTCACCTGTATGTGTGGAATGTCACTGGCAACAGATTGCTCTACCGAGTGGAAGGGGTAAGGCTGAAAACAAGACCATCCCAGTGCACAGATTATGTGAGCATCAAAAAACGAGTTGAAATGTTGGCAAAAATGAAAGTCACCCACTACCAGTTTGCTCTGGACTGGACCTCTATCCTTCCCACTGGCAATCTGTCCAAAGTTAACAGACAAGTGTTAAGGTACTATAGGTGTGTGGTGAGCGAAGGACTGAAGCTGGGCGTCTTCCCCATGGTGACGTTGTACCACCCAACCCACTCCCATCTCGGCCTCCCCCTGCCACTTCTGAGCAGTGGGGGGTGGCTAAACATGAACACAGCCAAGGCCTTCCAGGACTACGCTGAGCTGTGCTTCCGGGAGTTGGGGGACTTGGTGAAGCTCTGGATCACCATCAATGAGCCTAACAGGCTGAGTGACATGTACAACCGCACGAGTAATGACACCTACCGTGCAGCCCACAACCTGATGATCGCCCATGCCCAGGTCTGGCACCTCTATGATAGGCAGTATAGGCCGGTCCAGCATGGGGCTGTGTCGCTGTCCTTACATTGCGACTGGGCAGAACCTGCCAACCCCTTTGTGGATTCACACTGGAAGGCAGCCGAGCGCTTCCTCCAGTTTGAGATCGCCTGGTTTGCAGATCCGCTCTTCAAGACTGGCGACTATCCATCGGTTATGAAGGAATACATCGCCTCCAAGAACCAGCGAGGGCTGTCTAGCTCAGTCCTGCCGCGCTTCACCGCGAAGGAGAGCAGGCTGGTGAAGGGTACCGTCGACTTCTACGCACTGAACCACTTCACTACGAGGTTCGTGATACACAAGCAGCTGAACACCAACCGCTCAGTTGCAGACAGGGACGTCCAGTTCCTGCAGGACATCACCCGCCTAAGCTCGCCCAGCCGCCTGGCTGTAACACCCTGGGGAGTGCGCAAGCTCCTTGCGTGGATCCGGAGGAACTACAGAGACAGGGATATCTACATCACAGCCAATGGCATCGATGACCTGGCTCTAGAGGATGATCAGATCCGAAAGTACTACTTGGAGAAGTATGTCCAGGAGGCTCTGAAAGGTGAGGTTTGGGGCATACAGAGAAGTGGGAGAGGTATATAAACTTGACGGCAATGAAAATCTAGGCATAAACTGGGCAGTGGTGGTGCACGCCTTTAATCCCAGCACTTGGGAGGCAGAGACAGGCAGATTTCTGAGAAACAACAAACAACTCACCACCGACTGAAGATTTGTGGCCCCCCACTTCTGTCCATTGGATTTCTTCCTTAAAATAGGCCTTTATTATTGAATTTAAAATGTTTTGTTTTGTTTGTTTGTTTGAGACCAAATCTCTCTATGTCGTCCTGTCTTGAAGCTTGCTATGTAGACCAGGCTGGCCTTGAACTCACGGAGATCCACCAGCCTCTGCCTTCTGAGTGATGGGACTAAAGGTGTGTGTACAATCATGTCTAACTGATTTTTTAATTTTTACTTTCATCACTGTTTCTTTAGACAGGGTCTAAGTAGTAACCCTGAGCTGACCTCTATCCTGCGTCTGCCTTCCAAGTGGTGACATTATAAATCTAGGCCATGGGGGCTGGAGAGGTGGCTCAGCAGGTAAGAGCACTGACTGCTCTTCTGAAGACCCTGAGTTCAAATCCCAGAAACCACATGGTGGCTCACAACTACCCATAATGAGATCTGACGCCCTCTTCTGGTGTGTCTGAAGTCAGCTACAGGGTACTTATGTATAATAAAAAAAATAAATCTTTGGGCTGGAACGAGCAGGGACTGAGCGAGCGGGGATTCACCAGAGCAAGCAGTGGTCCTAAAAATTCAAATCCCAGCCAGGTGTGGTGGCACACACCTTTACTCCCAGTACTTGGAGGCTGGAGGCTGAGGCAGGCGGATTTCTGAGTTTGAAGCCAGCCTGGTCTACAGAGTGAGTTCCAGGACAGCCAGGGCTATACAGAGAAACCCTGTCTCAAAAACCAAAAACCAAAAACCAAAAACAAAAAATCAATTCCCAACAACCACATGAAGGCTCACAACTATCTCTGTACAGCTACAGTGTACTCATATACATTAAATAAATAAATAAATAAAATGTTAATAAATAAATAAATGTAGGCCACCACATCTGGACTTTTATAAAGTGCCATAATCTCATGGAAAAATTGCAAAGCATTCCCCCCACCCCACCCCCTGGGAAACCTCACTTCCCGAGAAAAGTACCATCCCTTTTGGAAGATTTCCAGTGAGCTTCCTAGATATTGCTAATACAGTTGAGCTAAGGCTATTACCCTTTTGCCTACAACTTTTTGTTTGGGGAGTTGAGCCCAGGTTCCATTTGGCTGTACTAAAAAGTTACATCCCCATAACTTTTCTTTTTTTTTTTTTTTTTTTTTTTGGTGGAGCTGGGAATTTAACCTAGGGCCTTATGCATACTAACAAACACACTCCACCACTTACCTACATCCCGGCTCACCAACTTTGGCTTTGTGATGCTGGGGTTCAAACTCAGGGCTTTATGTGTGCTAAGCAACCACGTAATTGATTTTCTTTCTTTCAAGACAGGCCTTTATTGTTGAATTTAAAATGTTTTGTTTTGTTTGTTTGTTTGAGACCAAATCTCTCTATGTCGTCCTGTTTTGAAGCTTGCTATGTAGACCAGGCTGGCCTTGAACTCACGGAGATCCACCAGCCTCTGCCTTCTGAGTGATGGGACTAAAGGTGTGTGTACAATCATGTCTAACTGAATTTTTAAAATTTTTACTTTCATCGTTAATGTTTCTTTAGACAGGGTCTAAGTAGTATCCTGAGCTGACCTCTATCCTGCGTCTGCCTTCCAAGTGGTGACATTATAAATCTAGGCCATGGGGGGCTGGTGAGGTGGCTCAGCAGGTAAGAGCACTGACTGCTCTTCCAAAGACCCTGAGTTCAAATCCCAGAATGCCAGCACTCAGGAGGCAGAGGCAGAATGAGCTCCACGAGTTCAAGGCCAACCTGGTCTACTGAGTGAGTTCCAGGAAAGCCAGGACTACACAGAGAGACCCTGTCTGAAAAAAAACAAACAAACATCACTACTACCTCCATGACTCCCCTCCACACACACACATACACACACACCTTCATACATTCAACCATCCTTTAGGTAGAAATAACACCTCACTGAAATACTTATGTCTATAGCGAAATTCTTTTTTTTTTTTTTTTTTTTTTTTTTGTGGATTTTTCAAGACAGGATTTGTGATTTTCTCTGTGTAGCCTTGGCTGTCCTGGAACTCACTTTGTAGACCAGGCTGGCCTTGAACTCAGAAATCCACCTGCCTCTGCCTCCCAACTGCTGGGATTAAAGGGGTGCGCCACCACGCCCGGTGAGAAATTCATTTCTAATTACTTCCTTAGAGTAGATTGCCCAGTATATGAAAATATTGTGGCAGCAGCTCTCAATCTGGGGGTTTAGACCCCCTTGGGGGTCAAGCGATCTTTTCATAAGGTTGCATATCAGAGATTTACAATATTATTCATAACAGTAGTAAAATTAGCTATGAAGTAACAAAATAATTTTATAGGGGTGGTGGTTTCACCACAACATGAGGAATTAAGAGGTTTACAACATTAGGAAGGTTGAAAACCACTGTGTTGTGGAGATTAAAATCAACTAAGAAGGACTAGGGACATAGTTGGTAGAGTCTTTATCCTGCATTCACAAAGCCCTGGGCAAATGCCTAAGATGAATAAGCCGGGCATAGTGGCAAAAGCATGTAATTCCAGTACTCTGGAGGCAGTGACAGGAAGATCAGAAGTTAGTCGTCAACTTCAGCTTACATAGGGAGTTAGAGGCCAGCCTGGAGTACACGTTTCCAAAACAGAATCTTCAATGAGAATCATGACTTCATAACTTTTTTATTTACATGATCTTAGTTTCAATGAAAACTAAATTTTAAAAGAGATTTTATTTTATTTACATGAACACACTGTAGCGGTCTTCAGACACACCAGAAGAGGGCATTGGATCCCATTACAGATGGTTGTGAGACACCATGTGGTTGCTGGGACTTGAACTCAGGACCTCTGGAAGAACAGTCAGTGCTCTTAACCACTGAGCCATTTCTCCAGCCCCAGAAAACTAAATTTTAAATTTTTATTTATTTATTTATATTCCAAATGTTACCCTGCTTCCCAGTCCCCCCCCCCCTCCAAGACTTCTTCACCAATCCCTCCTCCCCTTTGCCTGTGAGAGGGTGCCCCTCCTAATTTTTATTCAAAGATACTTTACTATCCATTTGTGATCAACAGTGTTTCTTTCTTTCAGCATATCTCATTGACAAGGTCAAAATCAAAGGCTACTATGCATTCAAACTGACTGAAGAGAAATCTAAGCCTAGATTTGGATTTTTCACCTCTGACTTCAGAGCTAAGTCCTCTGTCCAGTTTTACAGCAAGCTGATCAGCAGCAGTGGCCTCCCCGCTGAGAACAGAAGTCCTGCGTGTGGTCAGCCTGCGGAAGACACAGACTGCACCATTTGCTCATTTCTCGTGGAGAAGAAACCACTCATCTTCTTCGGTTGCTGCTTCATCTCCACTCTGGCTGTACTGCTATCCATCACCGTTTTTCATCATCAAAAGAGAAGAAAATTCCAGAAAGCAAGGAACTTACAAAATATACCATTGAAGAAAGGCCACAGCAGAGTTTTCAGCTAAACTGCCATTTCTGTCATAGTTTCAAGATTCACTCCGGCTCCATGTACTGGTAACTTACGATGTGAGAGACAGCTGTAACCAAGGTGAAGACAATCGATGCCTCTGAAGTGTGGTTCAAATAATTCCTTCAGGTCCCGACAATCAGTGAGTCCGTTCTCCGAGCTGAAGACACCCTGACAGTAACTCTGGGCGTGACCCTAAACATCGCTTCAGGAAGTGTGAATCACGACTTCACATCCTTTTTCTCTAGCATTCTTCTGTAAATAACAATCACTATTCATGGTCAAGAAATTAATTTTAAAAAGTGAAATTTTGTTGTCTTAGACTTCGTGGTTTAAACCTATTTTGATGTCAATGTTGATTTGAGGCAGGTCTATTATGTAGCTCTGGCTGTCATGGAACTTGCTATGTAGACCAGGCTGGTCTCAACCTCACAAAGGGCCACCTGCCTCAGCCTTCTGAGTACTGGGATCAAAGGTGTGCATCACCATACCTGGCTAAAACTATTTAAACTGGAGAGTTAGTGACATACTCTTGTCACCTCTAACAAGGTATTCTCTGTTTGGTTAGGTCATGGTTGTCCTCAGATGCAATGTACAAACACAACAGGATTTTAGATCATGCCTGTCCATAGGTAGTTAAAGCATAAGCTATAAAACTCACCAATGTGCACGCCTTTAATCCCAGCACTTGGGAAGCAAAGGCAGGTGGATTTCTGAGTTCGAGGACAGCCTGGTCTACAAAGTAAGTTCCAGGACAGCCAAGGCTACACAGAGAAACCCTGTCTTGAAAAACCAAAAACCAAACCAAACCAAACCAAACCAAAAAAACAAAAAAACCTCACCACCTCACCAATGTCAGCTTTTCTCAAAAAAATTTTTTTTTCCAGGCACTTCTTAAACATCCAAGTTTGTGAGCTCTCTTACTGGACTAGTAATTTTTATTTTTATTTTGTGGCAGGGTGAGTGGATTCAAGACAGGGTTTTTCTGTGTAGCCCTGGCTGTCCTAATACTTGCTCTGTAGAGACCAGGCTGGCTGGAAGTCAACAGATCCACCTGCCTCTGCCTCCCAAGTGCTGGGAGTAAAGGTGTGTACCACTATGCCCAGTGTGGACTTTTGACTTTAAAGGGGCTTCATGGGTGGAAAGATGGCTCAGCAGTTAAGAGAACTAGCTGTTCTTCCAAAGGACCCTGGTTCAATTCCCAGCACCCACATGGCAGCTCACAGCTGTCTGTAACTCCAGCTCTAAGAGACCCGACACCGTCACACAGACATACATGTAGGCAGAACGGCAATGCACATAGACCACAGGATAAATGACAAGTAGACACATTTGTATCTACGCAAATCTTGTTCTCTTGGCCTTACTGCATAGCAATTCCCATTTTAAAATAAACTGCCATTACCCCTATTAAACCCTGAAAAAAAAATTTTTTTTTTTGCGGTGACAAGATTTGGCACACTCAGCAAAGTTTAAAAGATGTGTTACTATGGATTACCAATAATGGTCAAAGGACCATACCATTATTCAGAGTCCTGCGTTGTCCCCCAGAGCTTCCTAACTTCCTCACGCTCAGAGGTGTAGAATATCTGGAGCTAGTCACCACACTACCCAGTCACTGTCAACTTTCTCTGGGAACTTAGACTTAGTCAAAGGTCAGTGGCTCTTTCATAAAGAGCCTTAGTGATGAACCACCCTAAAGGGTCAAAGTGATTTTAACTGTATTTCAGATCTACCTATCCTGAGACATCAAACTTAAGGTATAATTAGGATTCTTTTTGTGTTTTTCAAGACAGAGTTTGTGTGTAGCCCTGGCTGTCCTGGAACTTACTCTGTAGACCAGGCTGGCCTTGAACTCAAAAACCCACCTGCCTCTGCCTCCCAAATTCTGGGATTAAAGGCATGCACTACCACTGTCCCAATGTATTAAGATTCTTAGAATCAGCAATAATTTAAAAGCAAAACCAAAGAGACAGCACATGAAAAAAATGACAAAAGCTGCTATTGGACTAACCAAATCTAACAACAAATCTGTTTTTCTACTCCTGGTTACCACAACCACCACCTTTCCAGTTATAGCAGGTTCTTTTTAAAATGTGTGTGGGTGTTTAGCTTGCATGTATAAATGTACCACTTGTGTGTCCTTGGAAGCCAGAAAAGGCATCAGATCCCCTGTAACTGGGGTTACAGATGGATGTGAGCTAACACATGGGTACGGGAAACTAAACCTGGGTCCTCTATACAAACAGCCAGTGCTCGTCAGCACTGAGCCCTCTCTCCAAGCTTAGCAGTTCTGAGGTTTTAGGATGACACACATTATAGTTGGCTAAACAACTGGACTGTTAGCCACATAAAAAAAAAAGGGAGAATTTTGTTTTGCTTTTAAAAAAACCAAAAACCTTAAACTATTTTGCCTGCATTCATCCGGATGTTCACCTGGTACCTTTGGAGGTCAGAAGAGTACACTAGATCTCCTGGAACCCACTGGAGTTACACATGGCTGTGAGGTGAGACTAAAACCTGACTCCTCTGCAAAGAGCAACAAGGGCTCCTAACCACTGAGGTGTCTGTATCCTCACTTAGGTTTTTCTTTGTTACTTGAATCCATTCCAGAAAAACTATTGATAAAGGGGTTTTAAAAATCACTTTATTAACTTCTATAGACCTCCATGTTAGCCTTCAAAGATGCAGAAGGCAAAGAACTTAGAACCAACTCTTAATTCAAATACCATGTTTAGGTCTTTTTTTTTTTTTTTGACCTGGTTGTCACTACATAGCCCAGGCTAGCCTAGAACTGGCGATGATTCTTCTGCCTCAGCCTACGAGCTGGGATTTCATGCCCGGTTCAGTTTTCTATTAATCGTCACTTTTTGTTATGTGAGACAGGGTCTCACCTATTGTACAGCCCAAGCTGGAATAAGCATTATATATAAAATCTCAGGATAACCTCCTCACCCTCCTGCCTCAACTCCACTGCAGGGGCTACAGGAATATACCACCAGATACCCAACTAAAACCTTTCCTGTTTAACCATGCGTTCTCATTAAGCTAAGCTCACAACTCCTTCCCTGATTTCCCCAAATGTAAAGTTCCTAGACCAATGTTTTCTTGCTTCCACACTTGGGGGATGGGAGGAGTATGAAAATCATTAGCTCATGATCTAGTGATATACCAAGGAAAAGTTCTAACTCATCTGAGTAGCTGCAGAAAAAGACTTGTGACACATTTTACAGTCAATAAAACCCACTTCTTGTTAAATATTGCCTTAACTGGTATTTGCTTAACCTCTGGGAAATGAAGTGCCTATGTCTAAAGGTTTTAACCTTCAGTACTATACCAAATAACCTGATTAATGCCATTTATACTGAATTTATATTGAAAGTTAGTTGGAGGTCAACAGATTTTGGCAACTTTATCTCCCAAAGTGGCCAAATACATAGCTGACACTGGTTCTTATTCTGCTTCCACCCCTGCAAGGCTAGAATTACAGATAGGACAAGCCACATCTGTGGCTGCTAGCTGGAACCTTGTTAATCCTAGGCAAGCACCCTGCCAAACTCAACCTGGACCTTTTCGGGTTGAACAGTCTCCAGAGCCTTGATGGCATGAGTTACCAGAAAATGAGTAGGAAATGCTCTCAACTAGCCCAGACATTCTAATTCCCCTTTTTAAATTTAAGGCAGAGTTGGAGATGGAGGATACTACAGTGCTGCCTTGCAGTTTAGCTCTCAGCTAAAGTGGTGACAATTTTACCTCCAGGGAAACTCTTCTGGACACCCAGAAATATATTCAGACACAGGCAGCTAGATTGGGCAGTGCCTGTACCCTAGCCCTGGGGAAGACATGTCTCAAATGCATGACCGGCAAAAGGGCAACAGACACTAATTGCACACATAAAGGAATATACTTGTTTCGAGCCTATTAAAGTTTGGGTCAACAGCAAGATAGCTCAGCAGGCAAGAGCACTGACCACAGTTCAAATCCCAGCAACCACACGGAGATCTGACTCCTTCTGGCTTGTCTGAAGACAGCTACGGTATACTTACACATCTTTGGGCTGGAATAAGCAGGGACTGAGTGAGCAGAGTTGACCGGAGGAGCAGAGGTCCTAAATTCAATCCCCAACAATCAAGACTCACAACCATCTGTACAGCTAAAGTGTACTCATATAATCCTTAAAAAAAAAATCTGGGTGTTGTGGTACTTGCCTATGATCCAAGCAGCAAGTAGGTAGAGACAAGGTGGAGCCTGAGGCCATCAGAGGAGACCTCCTTCTCCAAGTTACAGGTCTGGGACTAATGTGTTTGCCTAGCATTCACAAGTCACTCCCAGGTGGGTAGGGAAGTAATTCACACAAGTACCAAGTCTGTTACATCTAGAATCCTATACTATACCACAGGTTCATTGCTTGTGCTAGAATTACAACTCTATAAAGACTACTGAGACACACCTGCCCACCCAACAGTCAGTATCATGCCTAGGTCAAAGTCAAGCACCTCTAGGACCTACCCAAAGTGACACACTCACTCAACATCCACTAGGAAAGTTGCCTGTCATTGCTATTTTAAGCCAATTGTTTCCACGGGGGAAAAAAACCCCAAGTAACGTTGTTGCTTGAGTATCGCTGACCCATTAAGTAATCAGAAAAGACAAGGACACACAAATCAATATATAAGTCTTTTATTCTCCCAAAAGAGCCCAAATTGTTCATGTGGTCAGGATCTCGTTTCTGGGGCCAGGAACTGTAAAACAAACACACATGTAAAATCTTCTGCCAATATTCCTGCTCAGAAAGTTCTTTTAATCCTTTTTAATCACACTGTGCTCATCCGAAGCAGTCAGCTGCAGACATGGGCACCCACCTGAGGCCTCCTCACTCGTCAGCCTGCTGCACAGTTCCCTTCTCAGACACATAGATGCCGTCCAAAAACTTCCTGATATCCTTGTTTTTAACTGTTGTGGCTTGCTGAATCAGGGCAGCTACACAGGACACAAAAAAGTACATAGCCAAATTCATCTCATACAAGCCCAACTAACTAGAACTCAATCCCTCAAGCCTACACAGGAGGGGCTCCTTCACTGTCCTTGGATCTCATCTGAGCAGTGGCATACACACCCCAATATAGACATAAAAACGAATAATACTTTCCCAACCAAGCCAGCCATGTGCCACCCAATTTGAACATCTACGAGCAGAGCACACACAACCATTTTGTACTCATGATACAAAGCACAGCATACAAATACCTACACAACAGATCCACAATGGATTTCTTCCTGTTTCTCAGAAGTTTGGAAACAGAAATCAGACACACATTCAACCTCAAGGCTCAGATAAAATGTTACTGTCTGTTATGACAAATATACACACCTGAATTTGAAACAAGTTCAATGTCATTTCCTTCAAGGATTAACTCATCCTTCTGGGCTTGAGAGACAGAACAAGCCACACCTGAAAGAGGTGTGTATTCAACAGCGTTAACAGGAGAGACATCTCACCAATACAACTCCATTTAAAACCCCAAGCAACCAATCAAGTTCTCTAAGACTTTAGGGTTGGAATTGAACCTCCTGTCATCTCAGATGACAAATGTGACTCCCAGATCCCACAAAAGGCTGATGCATCCTACAACTATTTCAGCATACTCCCTCTTCAGGAAAACCTCAAGCTCAGGACCACCCAACAGTCTTCACCACACCCGAACACCAAGGCTCCATCCAGACCCAAGGACAAAGAACTGTAGCAAGTTCCCATCATCCCTCAAGGCCCACACACACCTGTCCTCATCCGAACCCTGCGGATGTATTTTTCACCCAAGAAATTTCGGATTTCAACCAAAGAGCCATTCTCCTGGATGACGACGTTGATGGGGAAGTGAGCGTACACAGACCGCATCTTGTATCGGAAGCCCTGCATCAAACAAGCAACTGTGAGCCATCCTGAACAAACTCAAAGTTTTCGGTTCAGCTGGCCTAGATTTTGAGATTCCTCTTCTTCAGTTTCCCCAGGCTGAATTTAGAGTCAGCTCTAAATGCCCTAAGGTGCTTTTGTCATGTCGTGGAAATTTAACACACGCACTCTACCCACCATATGCAAGTTGCAACATCTTCCCAAAGCTCCAGGAGGAAGCTTTCTTTTACTATCTCATCCTTTGAGGGCATAAGATCCTCATTTTTGGCATTAGGCATCTGTGGAGTTACTACAGACACCACCAGATAATAAGTGACTCCAGACTAAACAAAAGGCCCAGTCCTCCCCAGGAGCAACAGGGTAACACGATCCAATAGGTATACAAAGTACAGCTTGTGTTTATAAAACAACACCTCTTCAGCATTAACTGTTTTGGGAGAAAGGATCTAGAACAGTAACTTCAGAGATGCACAAGTCAGATCTTTTTGTTTGTTTTTTTGAGACAGAGTATAACTCTGGCTGTCTTTTCTATCCATTGAGTCCCAAACATACCAGCCAGCAATCTCCACTATATGTATCTACCAACAAACAAAACCCCTGAAACAGAAGTAAAGGAGCCTGCCCAGCAAATTCCTGGGTCTGATCTGTGCTAACCCACCCCCAATATCTGAAAGTGCCTCCTTTGTAGAAGTACAGTCCATCCTGGCCCTAGACATTTATACACACCCAAGGAACCTCTTCCAAAGGGTTAAAGGGCAGAGTGGAGGGCTGACTTACCAGCGTGACACCCTTGATCATGTTCTGAACATGACTGCAGATGGTCCTGACGGTGGCCAGTTCCTTTCTGTTACCCCACCATTTGTCAACCCGGAGCTGAAACACAACAACTTTAGAATTAAAACACAGCACTTTTAGCTGGCGAGTACTAGCACGCAAAGCCATGTACAAATGCACCGTATGTCACACGCACAGGACACCAGAGGGACGACACACACACACCCAAGTTCACTCATAAAAGAACTGAGTCCGAGTAACCCACTCGGCCACGCATGGGGTGGGGGATTAACATCGGTTACCGGGTTTTGTTACAAGCAAGCACCCGAAGCATCGGAAGACACAAGTTCTTACCCTTTTCTTCTTCTTCCCAAGAAGACTCAGCTCCACGTTGATGTGATTGAAGTCCCTCCGCAGAGTCCCCCTGGGGCCCTTCACAATGACTGTGCGCCCCTTCAGAGTGATTTCGACTAAACGAGAAAGTGAACTGGTGAGACCATAGGCCGGGGTTTAGAGCATGCAGGAAAGCCGTCAGCGGCCGGCGGGGAGCCATCTACTCACCATTCTCTGGAATGTCCACAGTCTGATTGCTGAGAATGGTCTTCATCCTGAAACACAGACACCCGGGTGAGACGGCTGGGGCGGGGGACGCTCTACACCCGAGACCCGGCAGCGTTCCGCTCCCAACGGGAATCGCCAGCTACGAAAGCCGGCAACAAGGACCCAGGTGTGTCCGGGACAAGGACTGGACCGGGGGCCCCGGAGAAGAGTAAGGAAGCCCGGCTCGGTGCGCCATGGCGGAAGGGCTACGACCGAGATGGGCCTGAAAGCCCGAACGCCACTTCCAGCTCGCGCCACCAAGTCCCAAGGACGCACGTCGTGCTGGGGGACAGTCGGGACAAAGCCTTGGGGCATCGGCTCCATGCCGCCGGGGTCCCCAAACAGAGGATGGGTTCAGATTCCCGGGGCACCCGGTCCCTAAGCTCCTCACCTCGCAGTAGATGGGGCAAAGAGAGAACGTCTTTCGTCATCACGTTCTTGTAATCCGTCAGGGCCCTGCGTGTCGCGTCACGACCCGAGCGACGGCTTTAAGGCGGAACTACTCGATTGCCGAGCTAGTCGAGTCGCGCCGGTCGGCGACGACGTATCGCGTCATGACTCAAGCGACGAGTTGTTGGACGCGTCCGGTGCCGGGGGTGCTGTTCCCTCGATCCCTTGACACTCCTGAGACCTAAAAGAGGGGGATGGCTCTACGCTGCTGGGATACAGCTCGCAGCCTGGGGTCCCGGGTGAGCGGCGGGAACGCCATTGCTTATCCTAAGTTCAAAACTAGGGAAATTGTTCCAGATATCCTTTTTTTAAAAGCCCCGACAGCTGTGGCATATCTTAATTATTGCAAACTTGTTGACAACATATTTTAGTACCTGTTTTAGGAATAGAAGACATGAAAACGTGGCATGTTAAGTCACCCACTAAGGTTTTCTAACCTATATTTAGCGGTTAACTTTGATCTGCGTCCCACTTTTTTCCCCCATTTGTCATGGCTGAGCGTGCATCAGGGTCTCTGTAATCTAGGCTGGCCTGAAACTAAATTCTTAGACCAAAGACGACTCCTCACTCTGCCTCCTCTGAGAGCTGCATTACGTGTTTGAGCCGCCGTGACTTACGGTTCTTTCACCTTGAGTCTTTTTCAGGTTCTGATCTACGTAGTTTGAGCTCTTAAATCGTTTTACATAATTTCTGAATCAATTTCTTTAGCTTTGGTATTATAATGGGTTAAAACTAAATTATTTCAGAGTCTACTGAGTGAATGTTGTACTGAACCCTTTTTGTAGATATTTGGAAGATATGCGTTCACGGTTAGAGCATTAAGTTCTTTGCCAGATAAGAAAAAGGAATTTTTGCATAATGGACCAGACCTTCAAGATTTTGTATCTGGTGATCTTGCAGACAAGAGTACATGGGATGAATATAAAGGAAACTTAAAGCGCCAGAAAGGAGAAAGGTAATTGAACATTAGATTCCACTTTGACTTTGTGCATTGTTTGGTTTTGTTTGTTTGTTTGTTTGTTTTGGTTTTGATTTTTTGAGACAGGGTTTCTCTGTGTAGCCCTGGCTGTCCTGGAACTCACTCTGTAGACCAGGCTGGCCTCGAACTCAGAAATCCACCTGCCTCTGCCTCCCAAGTGCTGGGATTAAAGATGCACTGCCTGGCATTGTGCTTTTTTTTTTTTTTTTTTTTTTTTTTTTTTCTTTTTTAATCAAGCCTTGTAGGTTTTTCTGTACCCTTTGGCCATTTCTTCATCCTTTCCAAAATGACCATTTTATGCTGCCATATCCCATTTTATATCTAGCATCTAATTGAGAAAGTATAGGTTTTTCTCTTGATAGTTATTTTATTTATTTGGGTTTTTGGAGATGGTTTCCCTATGTAGCCCTAACTGCCCTAGACTTCTCTCTGTAGACCAAGCTGGCCTCAAACTCAGAGATCCATTTTCCTCTTCCTCCTGAGTGCTGCAATTAAAAGTGTGCACAACCACCACCTGGCTTACTTTATTGATTTATGCCTTCATATAGTTTTAATTGTTAATGGGTATTGATCATCTAACTTACTCTTTTGTTTGTTTGTTTGAGATGGGGACTCACTATTTGTTCTTGGCTAACCTGGAACTCTCTATGTAGGCCAGACTGGCCTCAAACTCAGAACTGAGATCCGCCTGCCTCTGCCTCCCAGGTGCTGGGATTAAAGGTGTGCACCTCCACATCCGGCTCAAACTTGTTTGCATGTAGCCTATGATTCCTTTATCTTAATTGTTTTTTAATGACGTAAGGTTGCCTGGCAGGCAGAAGGCTCTGGATGCCAGATTCCTAGCAACACAGTAAACAAATAATAACAGAAGACTGGTGTACAGCGTAGTCTTCAAAAATGCTTATCAAACAGCTTCTAGATCAGAAGTGGATAGTCAAGGAAAATCAAAGATATAGCTTGCTTTCCAAAGGGTAGGCCTGTCTTTTTTGTTGTTGTTGTTGTTGTTGTTTTCATTTCTTGGTTTCTTTTAAATCAGGGTTTCATCTATATAGTCTGGGCTAGCCTTGAAATCACTGTGTAGTTAGATTTGACCTTGAACTCCTGTTCCTCCTACAGCATCACAGATGTGAACCACTGAAACCAGCAAACGGTCTGCCTTTATTAATGACTAGAATTTAGAATGCAGGATAAATGGTGTGCAGTTGGGTTCCTTGCTTGCCCTGAGTTTACTATAGTAATTTGTAGCATTCATAGGGAAGAGTATGCTCAAACCCGAATCCGTCCTTTAGTTAGAACAGGATAGCAATGTACGTTTGAGGGTCGGTATAAGCATCACACCCCTTAGACTCCGGTATCAGGGTTTCCTAAAGCATCTTAAGCAGACCTGAATTTGCGTCTTTGTTCTAATCACTATGATGGAGTTGAGTTAGTTCAGAAACACAGAAAAGGCTATGCTGGGAAACTGCTAGAGCAAGGTGCGTGCTTTCCACTGGTTGGTAATGGACCGCTCTCTCTGGCTTTCCCTAGGCTAAGACTACCTCCATGGCTAAAGACAAAGATACCCATGGG
This sequence comes from Mus musculus, assembly GCF_000001635.26. Lineage (NCBI taxonomy): Eukaryota > Metazoa > Chordata > Mammalia > Rodentia > Muridae > Mus > Mus musculus. Next base: position 65,393,983 of record NC_000071.6, read on the forward strand.
TAAAAACTACAATAAACTGAAAAATACATTGCGGAATTTAAGTCTCCACACAGTAAGTGGCCAGTGTATTTCCTCTTCGTTTTACCCAATGCCTATACTGTTTCTCTATATTTGTAAAGGATTTTTTTTTTTTAAATATAGTCTCATGAGGTAGCATAGGCTGGTCTGGGACAAACTGTATAGGTCTGTTTGTCCTCAATCTTGTGATTCTCCTGCCCTAACTTCCTGGGTGCTTGGATTTTAAAATGGGTGGTGCCAGATGAGACCAAAAAGAAATGATTGATGAGAATATAAAGTTTAGCAAGGAAAGCAGATGAGGATGAAAAGTGAAGTGTTATCAACAGTAATAAAAGCGTACATAGACGTGTAGGGGCCGGGAGTGTATCCCAGTGGTGTCCTAGTGTGTGTAAAACCAAGTCGAATTTTCCTACAAGAAAAACAGTGGTTACATTTCTTTTGCACTCTTTGGAGACATAGGCAGTGGATAATGGCAGTGGTTAAGAGCACATGGCTGGGGCTGGAGAGATGGCTCAGTGGTTAAGAGCACTGACAAGTCCTGAGTTCAAATCCCAGCAACCACATGGTGCCTCATAACCATCCGTAATGAGATATGACGCCCTCTTCTGGTGCATCGGGAGACAGCTACAGTGTACTTAAATATAATAATAAACAAATCTTTAAAAAAAAAAAAAAAAGCACAGGGCTGCTCTTCCAGAGACGCTAGGTTTGATTCCCAGCGCGCATGCGGTAGCTCATAGCCATCTCTAGTTATAGAGTGAAACCAACTCTAGTTTCAGGGGATCTAGCATTCTCTCCTGTTTTGACACAAGGCATGCATGTGGTTCATAGATATACACACAGTCAAGAAACCTATACACAGAAAATTAGAATAAAAATAATCTTTTTCTTTCTCTCTCTGTCTTTTTTTGTTTTTTTGTTTTTGTTTTTGTTTTTCAAGGCAGAGTTTCTTTGCATAGCCCTGGTTGTCCTGGAACTCACTATGTAGATCAGGTTGGCCTCCTACATATCTGCCTGCTTCTGCCTCCCAAGTGTTGGCACTAAAATCATGCACCACCACCACCCAGCTAATAAAAGTAATCTTTTTTTTAAGGATTTATTTATTTATTATATGTGAGTACACTGTAGCTGTCTTCAGACACTCCAGAAGAGGGTATTAGACCTCATTGAGCCACCATGTGGTTGCTGGGATTTGAACTCAGGACCTTCAGAAGAGCAGTCGGTGCTCTTAACCACTGAGCCATCTATCCAGCCCTAATAAAAGTAATCTTAAGAAGAAAAAACAAGAACATTTAAAATACCTAGTACTTCATTATTGGTAGATGGGTCCTTTCAACCTGATGTATCGTTTCCCCCTTTCACAGGTGTGTGAGGAAGCCCGGTGCCCCAACATTGGAGAGTGTTGGGGAGGTGGGGAATATGCCACAGCCACAGCCACGATCATGGTAAGGCAACCTGGTCTCTACCGCTTAGTTCAGGCATGGTACAGAGATGTCGATGCCCTCCTCCTACGAACGTGTACTGTGAACATCCAGTGAGACTCTTACCACATTTATGAAATGTTTATAAATTCACAAAGAGAGAACCTGGCCGTCTTGACACTCGTTGTGACTTCACTCTCTCTGAATTAATCTGTTATTGGTTCTTCCACATATTAGTATCTGATGTCGAACTCTTTGGCGCCTTAGGGTATATGTTTGCATTAACGTTTGGAAATATTTTTCGTACTTATTTGCTTTGTGTATTTTTTTTTCTGTCTCATCTGTTTAACAAGTGGTACTTCCCTCGTAACTCCATGCAGATCTGCATGTTCATCTTTCAGTTGAATATATTTTCAGGCTCGGCCAGATGGCTCGATGGGTAAAGTCACGTGCCATCAAGCCCGGTCACCCGAGTCACCCACAGGACCCACCGGTGAAGGAGAAAACTGTCTCCCATATGCCATTCTCTGATGTCCTGGCGTGCTCACACACATACATACCCGTACCCATAAAATAAATAAAAATGTCATTTAAAAACAAGTATATTCTCAGCTGGGTAGTGGTGGCACACACCCTTAATCCCAGTACTCGGGAGGCAGAGGCAGGCGGATTTCTTGAGCTTGAGGCTAGCTTGGTCTACAGAGTGAGTTTCAGGATAGTCAGGGCTACACGGAGGAACCCTGTCTCAAAAAAACAAAAAACAAAACAAAAAAAAAAAAACACCAAAAAAACCAAAACAAAACTTTTAAAAATCATTTCTTGTTGATTAGAGTTGTGAGGAATCTTTACAAACTATGAGTAACTTGTAAAGAAACAATAACAGCAGACGACTGATACCTCTGGTTAGAGGCTAGAACTTTGGCCTCTCCACAAACTCTACCTTGCGATCCCATTATTTCATTTTATTTCTACTTTGTTTGAAACAGGATTTCTTTACTAGCCCTGGGTGGCCTGGAACTCACTCTGTAGACCAGGCTAGCCTTATATTCAGAGATCTGCCTGCTTCTGCCTACCAAGTGCTAGGATTAAAGGTGTGCGCCACCACCACCCAGCTGAATTATTCTTAATTTTGTGTAAGTGCAGGTGCATGTATAGGCTTACCTGGCGTGGGTGCTGGGAGCTGAACGTGGGTCTTCTGAAAGAACTCTTAAACACTAAGCTATCTCCCATTTAAATTCTGAGACTGAGTCGCACTGTGGTACCCAGGCTGACCTTGAACTCACGATCTTCTTGCCTCAACTTCTCAGGTGCTAGGATTACAGGCATGCATCAACACACTTGACTTTAAGTTGAAATTCTGTTGTTGTTGATGATGATGATGGCGATGATGATGCTTGTGTACATGTGGAGATGTGTGGAGGTCAGAGAACAGCTTGGTGGAGTCTGTTCTTCCTGCCTTTACATGGGGTCTGGGAATCAAACTCAGGTCATTTGCTTGGCAAGTGCTTTTCCCCACTAGCCATCTTGCTGACCCCTTAAATTATAAAATTATCTGTTCCCTCTTGGTCCCACCCCCTCCAGTCCTCTTAACACTTACTTGAGTGTATCCTTTCTTTTTCCACATCTGTATTTCTTTTTGTTTGTTTGTTTATTGTTTGGGTTTTGGTTTTTCGAGGCAGGGTTTCTCTGTGTAGCCCTGGCTGTCCTGGAACTCACTCTGTAGACCAGGCTGGCCTCGAACTCAGAGATCCACCTGCCTCTGCCTCCCAAGTGTTGGGATTAAAGGCATGCGCCACCAAGCCCGGCCACATCTGTATTTCTTAACCAGATATCATTTAATATCATTTAATCATGAATGTTTTGGATTTCCTTTTTTTAAAAAGATTTATTTATTTATTTATTTTTATGTATATGAGTACACTATCTCTGTCTTCAGACAAACCAGAAGAGGGCATTGGATCTCATTATAGATGGTTGTGAGCCACCATGTGGTTGCTGAGAATTGAACTCAGGACCTCTGGAAGAGAAACCAGTGCCCTTAACCTCTGAGCCATCTCTCCAGCCCTTTGGATTTCTTATACACAGAACCAGTCTGATTACATTCTTTGCCATATATTTTTGGCATTGTATTCTTGGGGGTCATCTGCCTACTTGATACAAATTGTGACATCTCTATTCTAGTTGATGGGGGACACATGCACAAGAGGTTGCAGATTTTGTTCCGTTAAGACCGCAAGAAATCCCCCTCCATTGGATGCCAATGAGCCCGACAATACGGCCAAAGCAATTGCAGAGTGGGGTCTGGATTATGTTGTCCTGACGTCGGTGGATCGAGATGGTTAGTAGTGTGTCACTGTGGCTTTAGCTAAGTTGTGGCACGGCTTGAACAGTAGCTTCTTTTCCTTCTAGATGTGGCCGACGGGGGAGCTGAGCACATCGCCAAGACCGTGTCATGCTTGAAGGAAAGGTACTTGTCTCACATTTGTTGATGTAAATCTTGAGCGCTCTCTCTCTCTCTCTCTCTCTCTCTCCCTCTCCCTCCCTCCCTCTCCCTCCCTCCCTCCCTCCCTCCTTCTTTCCCTTTCCTTTTTTTCCTCTGTCTTCTTTTTTGGAGACAGAGTCTATGTAACCCTGGCTGTCCTGAAACTCACTACATGGCCTATGAACTCACAGAGAAACACCTACCTTCTGTCTCCCAAATTCTGAGATTAAAGATGCACCTCCACATCCCACCCAGCCCTGAGTTTTAGTAAGTTACTACTTAAGAGTGGTTAGTTGAGGATACAGCTTTGTGGTAGAATACTTGCCTGTTCAAGACCCTAGGTTTGATGCTTACCCCCTCCCTCCACGCACACAGAAAACTAAGCGTTTAAGAACATGCAGTGCTGAGCTGGGCGGTGGTGGCGCACGCCTTTAACCCCAGCACTCAGGAGGCAGAGGCAGGTAGATCTCTAAATTCAAGGCCAGCCTGGTCTATAGAGTTCAAGACAGGCAGGGCTATGCAGAGAAACTCTGTCTGGGAAATAAAGACAAAGAAACCATGTACTGCTATTACAGAAGGCCTGGCTTCACTTCCCGGTTCCGACAGCCATCCTAACTGCACAGGGGATCCAGCACCCACTTCTGGCCCCTGTGGGCACTGGGCATACACTGAATGCATAGACACACACGTGCAGGTAAAACACACAGAAAGTGGAAATAAATATATCTCTAGAAGAATAAAAAGCCTAAAGTCATATGAGATAAACACCATCATTGTAAAATACGTGTCTGGACAGTTTTCATCTTTATCTCTCTTACCTGCCAATTTTATTCACAGTCTACGTTAAAAAAATTTTTTTAAATCCCATTCATTTAAAAAACATTAAAAAGGAACAAAGTTTAATAGATTGGTGGCACATGCCTTTAATCCCAGAGTTCAAGAGCAGAGACAGGAAGATCTCTTGAGTTTAAGGCCAGCCTGGTCTACATAGCAAACTCCAGGCCAGCCAGGGCTACACAGTGAGACTCTGGCTCTAAAGACAAAAGGAGCTAAATCGTTTCTGGAACCTGGTGCTAGTGTAGGGTCTAGTGAGATAACACATAGTTTTCCACTTATACCCCAGGGGTTTTGTTTGTTTGTTTGTTTTGTTACGGTTCAAAAATATATTTTGTATTTTTCAGTTCATAAAATTTCTTTCACAAGCCACTAATGCATGTCATGTGGGATTTTGAAAAAGTCAGTTTCAGAGTCACACACTGTGATCTTTGAGCATCTTCCGTTCCCAAGGAGACGTGTAGTCTTTCCTATATTCTCAGGGAGCAGCTGCACGCTGCCTTTGGGTTTGCAAACAGCTCCGTGACCTAGTTCATAGTACAGAGCTTCACTGGATAAACACAGCCACCATGGAAACCAGAAGATTAATGTTTGGTTGGTAATTCATTGAAAAAACAAAAAATAAAACTCATGATTCAGCAAACTCAGAAACAGCTTTTAAAGCTGAGAGCGTGGTGAGGTTTGCCTAGGGGCGGTGAGGGGGACGGTGTCTGATGAATTACTGAGGAGAGCAAAGTTGAAGAAGGTGGCATTGTGACCACAGAAGAGACATCCCAATCTGCTTTCCAAACAGGAAAATAATAAGGATAGTAATTATGTTTTATATTTTGGTTCCTTTAAGTGATTTTGTTTTTTAATCATCTGCTCCAATTGGGATTAAAGGTCAGTTTCTACTGTTGTGTCTGCAGGTAGACATCCTGGTCATGGTGTGCATACACTGCACTCTTCTGAGGGTTTTCATGGAGTGGCTCACCTAGGGCCTTTCTGTGTCCGAGCCTTCCTTACAAGGTCCAAGGGTTGCGGAAGTACTGCAGCCAATGGTGACGGTCTGTGTGGGTGACAGACCTGCCAGCTCTTGTCCTCAGTTTAATGCTTACCTTTCCTCCTAGGAATCCAAAAATCCTCGTGGAATGCCTCACCCCAGACTTCCGAGGTGATCTGAGAGCAGTGGAGAAGGTGGCTCTGTCTGGATTAGATGTGTATGCACACAATGTGGAGACTGTCCCCGAGTTACAGAGGTGACTGCCCGTCAGTGGGTCCCAGTGCTGTGACCTCCCACCTCACAGCTGCTCCTTCCTGTCCCCGCTTCTTCTGCTCCTTTCATTCAGTTCTTGCTTCACAAATTAGTAGAAAATCAGGAATGCTGCCAAGAGTGAGTGGCCAAGGGCTAGAGAGATTGCTCAGGAACTAAGAGCACACGTGCTTGTGCAGAGTTCCGGGCATCTCTGAAGGCAGCATCACTGCACGTGCATTGAATTGTGTTTTTCCCCCACAGAATACTTATGAAATGGAAAATGATATAACAGAAAAATCACTGTGTTAAATCTTCTAAAAAGTAGACAGGGTAGCTGTCGGTGACACTGCCCTATTATCCCAGAGCTTAGAAGACTGAGGCAGGAGATCAAAAGTTTGGGAACCAGCCTGGGCTATATATACCTTTTCTTTAAAAAAAAGCCCAGAGTGATACTGTACGCCTTTAATCCCAGCACACAGGAGGCAGAAGCAGGTGGGTTTCTTGAGTTTAAGGCCAGCCTATCCTACAATTCAAGGCCAGACAGCTACATACATGCCTGTCTCAAAACAAACCCCAAAACAATCACCCCCCCCACATACATGCACACAAAACACTAGTATGCTCTAGTCTTCCTATTAATCTTAGTTGTTAGGAATTATGAAGAACTGTTATTCTACATAAAGAGTATATTCAGATTTCAGAAAAATTAAGAGTATTTTAGCTGCAGACAGATTAATATTTTCCTTTAACTTTATTGTGGATTTGGCTGTGATTTAATTAGCTACTCTTCACTGTTCTGTGTCTCAAATCTACAAGAAGTTACAGTGAATGGTACCAAGCACATTACTCCTGGATTGTAAGCATTCCAGAGCACAGCGTTAATCCAGAGGAGAAATATTTTGTCAGAAATGATTCTGGGCTGACTAAAGGACTCAGTGGGTGAGCTGTGTGTTGGTGAGCCAGATGACATGAGTTCAATCCCTGGAGCCCACGTGGTGGAAGAGAACTAATTTCAGCAAAGCTGTCCTTGGTGTCCACAGGTACCATTGTGAGTGTTTGCACACATGCACGCGCGCATACACACACACACACACACACACACACACACACACACACACACACACACGGTATCTTGCTAAGTGCACCCCGCTGCCATCCTAGCCCAGCACACATGTACACCCATGTACAAGTCATGAGGTTGAGGGGAGAGGGTTGCAAGTTCAAGGCCAACAACATGGATAGCATTACTGTCTCAGAAAGTATCAGTTTTCTATACTGTCAGTTTTATAACATTTTTAAATTGCTGTGTTTTAACTTGCATTTGTATGTGTGAATGTGTGCATGTGTGCAAGGACACAGACATCTATGTACAAGTCAAAGACAGCTTATTGGTTGTTGGCTTTTTCCTTGTATATGGGTGTGTTGCCTGTGTATTGTGCACATGCAGAGCCTCTGGAAGCCAGAGGCCAGAGGATGATGTCAGTCCCCTGGGACTAGTTGTTAGCCCCTTGTGGTACTGGAACTTGAACCTGAATCCTCTGGAATAGCAGCCAGTTTTCTGAACTACTGACCCATCTCTTCAAACCTCTGCCTTTTATTTAAATTAAAACAAACAAACAAAAATCCAGCACACAAGGCTGCATTAGAATTCAGCCAAGTGCTGATCTTACCTGAGTTTCTGCCAGCCCGTTGCCTTTCTTCTCATTTAAGCCATAGTGCTTTGGCCACTGTTGAAGGGTAGCACCCAGCCTGTTCCAACCCTGTGGCCATATCGCCAGCAGTGGGTGCCAGTCTCCCTGGTTTCACTTAGAAACCTTATCCAGCCAGTGAAAATCCCAGAATGCTTTTCCTCTGAGCCTGCAGTGCTATTACTTGCCAGTAGAGGGCAGGCCAACCTGCAGGAAAGACATGCTCATAAAAGTTTCAAAGTGGATGTTCCCTCCTTGGAGGTTTGTCTTGTCTTCTGCCAGGTTTCTTTTCTTGCTAGAGGTCATTATAATTTTGAGTTTCAGAATTCTAATTTCTCAATGTATAAACCAAGTGATTTTTTTTTTTCTTTTCGAGACAGGGTTTCTCTGTATAGCCCTGGCTGTCCTGGAACTCACTTTGTAGACCAGGCTGGCCTGGAACTCAGACATTCTCCTGTCTCTGCCTCCCAAGTGCTGGGATTAAAGGCGTGCGCCACCACGCCCGGCAACCAAGTGATTTCTAGTCTGGTTTTCGCTGTCTCAAGACTTGGGAGGCCTAAAGAGTTGACAGACCCAGGAAGCCCGGGGAAGAGCGGTTTTCTTTTCCATGTTAATAAACTTTGTGCACAGATGTACCACTAACACATATGCTCAGTGAACCGTATACTCTAGAGCAGTGGCTCTCAACCTCCCTAATGCTGAGACCCTTTAATACAGTCCCTCGTGTTGTGGGGACCACTGGCTATACTATAGTCTTTGTGGCTGTCACACAGTGTGGTTTTGCTACTGTTATGAATAGTCATGTAAACACTGGCGTTTCTGATGGTCTGAGGCACCCTGTGAAAGGCTAAGCAGCTTCTTCTAGAATGTGCTTTCTGAGCTTCCAGCTGCTTGCACAACAGTGCAGTTGGTTGAACTTGTTTTGTCACTGAGAGCCACCCTGTTTTCCAGGAAAGTTCGTGATCCCCGGGCCAATTTTGACCAGTCTCTTCGTGTACTGAGACATGCCAAGGAGGTCCAGCCTGATGTTGTTTCCAAAACATCGATAATGCTGGGCCTTGGTGAGACAGACGAGCAAGTCTATGCCACACTGAAAGGTAAAGAAGCTGAAAACAAAACCCTCCCCATTTCCCTGAGTGGTAGCAGGAGCTCCATTCTAAAGAGACTGTTAGCTTATGCCTCCTCCATGGTCATCAGTGCCGATGGCCCTGAGAACAGAGCACCTGCTGCAGGTGCAGGCCAGTAGGAGCACCGCTGCCTGCATGTCCACCTGCTGCAGGTGCAGGCGGTGGGAGCACCCTTGCCTCCATGTTCAGAACCAGAAAGGACATGGGCACAAACGGCAATATGTGCGGGAAGGGAGCCTTCCTAGGTCATGGAATGTGTGCATTTAGCCCTCTTCATCTTCACCTGTTCAGTGAAAACAGGATTTCATCCGCTCTTCTCTTTCTGCCTCCAGATGGTTTGAGAGGCAGTTAGGTACCAGGCATTGGTGGGTAAGGAAGATGCTGAAGCCATGGCTATAGCTTAGAGGTAGGCACTTGCCTACCAAGTACAACCAACAGAGAAGGACTCTGGTATGCCAGAGGCTAAGCCACACTCTGAGAACACATCCTGCTCACCGAGGAAAGTCCTAGTACAGCATGTTTGGCTCAGATAAATGCTTTTGCCCCAGAACCGTAGTTCCTTTGCCTTTTCTTTCCATTCAGGTAGAGTTGGAGTTGTTAAGAAAACACTTTAGGGCTCATGAGATGGCTCAGCTGTTAAGGCTAGGCTCACGCCGGGCGTGGTGGCGCACACCTTTAATCCCAGCACTCGAGAGGCAGAGGCAGGCGGATTTCTGAGTTCGAGGCCAGCCTGGTCTACAAAGTGAGTTCCAGGACAGCCAGGGCTACACAGAGTAACCCTGTCTCGAAAAACCAAAACAAATAAACAAAAAGAATCCCCCACCCCCTGGAAAAAAGGCTAGGCTCACAGCCAAGAAAATAAGAGTTCAGTTCCTAGCAACCATGGCTGTCTCTCCAGCCATCAATAAAAAAGAAAAGAAAAAGAAAAAGAAAAAAATATTTGAATGAAGGCTTAAGTATGGGGATTAAGAGAGACAGTAAAGGATTGTCAGGCTTGGCCGTGGCTTCTCAAGAGTCCTCTCCCTTCGCCTTTTATGCCTAACAGACTTCCTGCTCCAAATCCTCTCCTCCTATTTTAGCTTTTATTTGATACCATTAAATGCACTTATCTGTTTTTTTTTTCCCCCCTCTGAACCTCTTGCGCCACCAGGTCCAGCCTTATATTTTCCCTGTCTCCCAGTTTCACACTCCTGTGGTAATCATTGCTGTGTTTCCAATTCTCATTGGAATCCATGGCTCGATGTTTTTGAATGAATGGGTTTCTCCCATCTTGTATTGCCTATAACTGTGACAACCCACAGCATGCAAGTCCCCCTTACAGTACACCTGTAATTGTAACTGAACGCCTGCTAAGTGGAAGCTTTGCTTTTTCCCCTTTCAGCTCTCCGTGCGGCCGACGTGGACTGTTTAACTCTAGGGCAGTACATGCAGCCAACGAAGCGCCACCTTAAGGTACAAATGTCTGAGTTGCCAAATATTTTCTTAGTAATTTGAAGTAAGTCTTTATTGTCCACAGGTAGAAATTAGAAACCATTAGCTTTGTAGGATAATGTCTGTGTGTTTGTAGAAGTTTCCGTCTTATTGCTGCATAGAGCAGCAACGCTGGTACTTACTGTTACACAAACTGTCCGAGAGTTGAGAGGTGGGAGATAGTACTTCCTGCATTTGGTGGTCCTGTGACTTGGTTACAGTTGCCTGAGAGACAAAGCTGACTTAAGAGAAGGAAGGCAGTTTTCTGTTTCTATGATGGAGCGTTTATTTACTGGAGACTATTGTGTGGAGTAGTATCGTGTGCTGTAGTGAGCTCGGGCTGTGGTTCCGTGGTAGAGCCTAGCATGTGTGAGGCCCAGGGTCAACCCCTATACTGCCAAACAAAGAAAAGTAAAATATGCCAGGATTAGTGCTAAACATAACATACAAGCTGAGTTGGTCTCTCCTCAGGCAACTTATACGAGGTCTTGGAGTGACATTAACGTGCTTGCAGACTGAGGTCAGGTCCCAGAACACACTTTTTCCCCCTTAAGTCAGGAATGGTGGAGTATGCTTATACTCCCAGCACAGGGGAGACGAAAACAGGTAGATTCCTGGGGCTCACTTGCCGGCCAGCCTGATCTACTTAGAGTCCCAAGCCACTGGGGGGCCTTGTAGCAAAAGAAGGTGAGGAGTACCCGAGGAGCGGCTTCCAAGGTTGTCTCTGGCCTGTACACATGTGCGTGAGCACCGACAAAAGTGTGCATGCACACACATGCATATGTGCACACACATACAGACTCTTATAGGCACAACCAGTTCTGGCTTCTACTGTTAATAAATGAAGAACAAATATAAATGCTCTATATTCTTGTTTTCTTTACCCTTTGGAAAAGCTAATGTAGTAAAAGTGTTCTCCTTCCTCTCTAATTCCTCTGTGGTTATGCTCTAATAGAACCCAACACATAATCCAACAAAGGTGGGGGTCTGGGTACTACATGGGTATAGACTTATATAGAATCAAAATCACTAAGAATTCTGGAGTCTGGTCTAAAGTGATTATTTACATCAAGGTTGAAGAATATGTTACTCCTGAGAAGTTCAAATACTGGGAAAAAGTAGGGAATGAACTTGGATTTCTCTATACGGCAAGTGGTCCTTTGGTGCGATCTTCATATAAAGCAGGTAAGCTGACTGCAGGGGGTGGCTCTGTTCAGTCCATTAACTCCCACAGCCGTGCCCATCCCAAAGCTCCAGCCAACGCTCTAAAGCAAGTTACAATGGCTGTGGTTGTCTCTTACCAGGGGGATTAAAAAGAGGTCTTCCTTTCCTAGAAGGTCTCTCATAGCTTTGCTCCACAGGGTCATACTAAAAGGCTTCTCTTTAGCTTCATTTGTTTCTCATACACATCCTCGCTGTTCTCGATATCTCAGCCATATGACAAGAACACACACCATTCGCGTAGTTGGTTATTCCATGTGTGACTTTCAGTAGCGGATCTCCCAGAAACAGAGCATAGCCCATGTGATACAGTTTTCATTTGACAGTGGTGCCTGCTGCATCTCCATGTGCATCAAAAGCATTGCTTCTTGCACAGTTAATCTCCTTGTTGATCCCCTAGACATAAAAGGGAAAACTGAAATCATTTTATCCCTAAACAACTTTCTAGTGGTTTTACTAACTTATTTTTTACTTTTTTTTAAGACTTATTTACTTATCTCATGTAAGTAAGTACATTGTCACTGTCTTCAGACCAGAAGAAGGCATCAGATCCCGTTACAGATGGTTGTGAGCCACCATGTGGTTGCTGGGATTTGAACTCAGGACCTCTGGAAGATCAGTCAGTGCTCTTAACCACTGAGCCATCTCTGCAGCCCCTATTTTTTACTTTTGATATGTAGCTCTTGCTTTGGTAAGCTGACTGAGCTCATTTTGAAAGTATAGACATTTTCCAAGGGGTTAAAAACTCATTTGGAGCTAGGAATGTACTTCAGTGATAGAGCTCATCCAAGCATGCTTTAGGCGCCAGGTTCAGTTCTCAGCAGCACAGGAAGAGAGTAGGAAAGAAGCCGGGTAGTCAGGCTGCGGGGCCAGCATTTGGGAGGATGAAGAGGAAGCTGTTCCTCCCGTTCGTTAACTAGGGTCATCCATTGGGATTGGTAAACTAGGTGTTTAGGATATGTACAAAATATGTTAATTTATTAATGGTCATCTAAGGGATTTCTGTGTGCACTGAGATCTGAATCACAGATACAAGTTAGAATAAAAAAAAAAAAAAAAAAAAGAACCTTTTTTGTTGTTCATGATACTCAGTGTGCCTGTCAGGGAGGGAATCTGAGAGCAGGGCATGGCGGTTGTGCTCGAGTGTCCTAGCAGGTGGGAGGGGGAGGTCAGGTCGTCCTCAAGGCCAGCGTGGGCTCCAGGAGACTCTTGTTTTAAAGAAAAACAAACAAAAACCAAAAAAAAACCCAAAAACACGATAAGAAAATAAATTTAAGATATTCTCACGAACAGTTTATCCTAGTTATAAAAGCCAATAATTTGAACTCTATGCTATTTCTTAAATAGTAATAAAAGAAAGCATGAAGTTGGAGTGTATGGGAGGAGTTAGGGGGCAGAGTAGAGAAGAATATGATCAAAATATGTATTCATGTCTGAGATTCTTTTTTTTAAAAAAGATTTATTTATTTATTTATTTATTTTATGTATGTGAGTACACTGTAGCTGAACAGATGGTTGTGAGCCTTCATGTGGTTGTTGGGAATTGAATTTTTAGGACCTCTGCTTGATCTGGTCAACCCTGCTCACTCCGGTCTCCACTCTCTCAGTCTCTGCTCACTCTGGCCCAAAGATTTATTTATTACTATACATAAGTACACTGTAGCTGTCTTCAGACGTGCCAGAAGAAGGCATTAGATCTCATTACAGGTGGTTGTGAGCCACTATGTGGTTGCTGGGATTTGAATTCAGGACCTTCGGGAGAGCAATCAGTGCTCTTACCCACTGAGCCATCTTGCCAGCCCTAAGATTCTGAAAATTAATAAAAATTACAAGAATTTGGTTCAGCATTGACTAACAGGCTGTGAATTAGAAGTAAGAGTTAAGCAGAATGGCTGGCAGGTTGGAATACATACAATACATACATACATATAATATATACATAAAATACATGCATATATATATACATGCATACATATACATACATACATACATACACATACATACATACATACATACATACATACATACATAGGCTAGAACCAGTATTAGCTTCTAGAAATGGGTACCTAGAGTAGTATTTATTTTGTTTTTTGTCTTTTCTTTTTTGTGGTGGGTGGTTTTTAATTTCTTTGTTTATTTGTTTAGAGACACAGTCTCACTGTATAGTCTTTGCTGACCTGGAACTCATCATTTAGGTCAGACTGGCCTCAAACTCACAGAGATCTGCCTGCTTGTGCCTGCCTGTGCCTACCTCCAAGGTCTGGGATTAAAGGTGTGGACAGGCATGTACGGCATAACGTGATATTTAAAAGGAAATTTCCAACATTTATAAGGAAATGAATTATGATCTTTTAGTGCTTTTAAAGTCACTACTAAGAGAGAGAATGTTGGTGTAAAGAGCATTGGGGCCCAGATGGTGGGCTCCAGTCTGGTGACCTTTGTTCTGTGTCCACCAGATTTAGGCGAAGGACTGAGCAGTACAGACTAGATGCTCAGGATCTTCGGTAATCATATCGGATGATGGTGGCGCTCTGATTGTATTTGTAAGGTGACAGAGGAGCTGATCCAACTCCTCATGAAATGAAGCCTGTGGGGCCACTCTGCTGCGGGAAGCCTGCGCTCATCTGAAGCTGCACTGAATGGAGCCTAATGGGCTGGAAGGGCGTGTACGCCTCAGCACAGGAGCTCAGGCTCCAGCACAGGCAACAAAAGCTCATCAGGGAAGCAGAGCTTGTTTCCCTGGAGGGCGAGGGAGTAAGAGATTCCATCAGATGAGCGCTCCGCTGCAGGGAGGGCCGCTTTCTAAGCATCAGCTCCAGGCTAAAGATGGTGGAACTGCTCTCATGTCAGTGAAGAGGAATAGTCAGCCTTCACCACAGTGAGGCAAGCACGCAGAACCAGACCCACGGGCTCAGTGGGCCGTCTTGCAGAACATTTGGGTACTGGAAGGAATAATAGCTGAGAGTGTAGAGATGAAACAATCCCTATGGTCCCTGAGCAGGCCTGTGCTGTTACAGAGCGAGAAAGGGCAGGGGAGATGTGGTAATACATTACAATCTCAAAAAACAAGAAATTAAACCAAAATCACTGGGGAAATGCCAAAGATAAGGAGTACTTAGACATAGATAGAAGTACTACAGCCTTTGAAATCTGAGATGAGGGAAGTGCCTGTGTTCTGTGTGAGGGCGGGATTCTGAAACAGCAGCTTGTGGCTGGCTTTAGGGTGATATTCATGCATTTTTATTTTTCCTAAATAGGTGAATTTTTCCTGAAAAATCTAGTGGCTAGAAGAAAAACAAAAGCTTCTAAAGTGTAGCCAAGCCCTTCAAGATCACAGGAGTGTTGCGATTTTGCTTCCAGTTGGTGTGAGGATGGTGTCACCCTGTCAGGATTCCTGTGAGTGCAAGGCAGCACCGTTCTGAAGGGTCTGATGGCTGATCGAAGCGGAATGGTGTATACCTGTAATTCCACCCAGGAAAAAAAAAAGGAAAAGAAAAAGAGAAAAGAAGAAAGAAAAGAAGCCTATAACCCTGTAAACGACACACATTTAGTGATAATTCATGGACTTCTTGCTGGCCTTTGTCCTCATCCTTGTCAGTGATGACTTGATCACAGAACAGCTTGGAACGGCTTGCTGTTGCCATTGTAATTCAAGTCTATGAACATTTAGAAGATCTTATAAATTACAGTAACCCATGTGAAATTTCTTTTCTTAAAAAGATTTATTTTTATTTGCGTGTGTGTATGTGTGTGTGTGTGTGTGTGTTAGTGTGTTAGAGGAACACATGCGCACACACACATATGGACTCCGTGACACATAATAATCTTTGTAAGTCAGCCCCAGTGTGGAGTTGGGAAGGCTCACGAGCTCCCAATAATGTCAGTAGCTGAGGAGGGGAGGCGGTCTTCTTTAAGGGTGTGGCCTTTGTGTGACCCATGCTCTAGAGCAGTGGCTCTCAGCCTTTCTCACGCTGAGGCCCTTTAATACGGTTCCTAAAGTATGGTGACCCCAGCCATCAAATTAGCTTTGTTGCTACTTCATTACCGTGATTTTGCTACTGTTCATGAGTTGTAAGTGTGTGATACCCAGGGTATTGTGACCCTTACCCTCCCGCTAGGGTCGAGCCTTTGTGGTCCTTATGGACACTTCCTCTTGTAGTCATTACATACCCATGCACTCTGCTGTCCACAAATGTCGTAAAGCCTCTGGGCCACTGCTGGCTCCTTCCTACTCTTGTTTTATTGAATTACACAGCCCCTACTGGTACCTCTTGCTACTCTTAATTATAGTGGGTTCCTTACAAAAAGAACATACCTGTGTGCACAGGATAAGACATGATGGTACACACTTTGAACCTCAGCAGTTGTGTGGAAGATTGCAGTGAGTTGAAGGCCAGCCTGGGTCAAAGCCCTTTATTATCTGTCCTTCCAAACTGGATGTGGACTTTTTGTTGTTTGTTGAGACAGGGTCTCATGCAGCCCAGGCTACTCAGACTGGCTGTGTGGTAGAGGATGACCCCTGATGTCCTGGCTCTGTCCCTAAGTGCTGTGATCACAGGCCTGCAACACTAGCTGGCAAGGAGTACACTCTCACACCAGTACTTGGAGGCAATGGAGAAGATCACAGTATTCCAGGCCAGTCTAGACTGTGCAGCAAAGTCACCCAAAGTCACCTTCCTTACCTGCCTCAAGCAATCTTCTGTTCCTCATGTTCCTCCTGAACTCCAGACCAAACCCAGCCTTTATTTTCCTGTCTGTTGTGTGGGCTATGAGACAGGGTCTCACAGTGTAGCAAAGGTTATCACAGAACTCAGTTCTGTAGTCAGGGCTGTCCTGGAACTCCTGGCATCTGCCTGCTCTGCCTCACATTACAGGGAGAAAGCCACTCCACTCTGCCTCCTGCCTCTTTTTGTTGTTGCTAAATTTTAAAATAAGATCTACTTTTTAAAATTATTTGTATGTGTGTTATCTTACATAATTACTTGTGTGTGGGTGCCCGTGTAGGGCAGAAGCACTGGTCCAAGCAAGCCGCATCCCTGGCTCCCTAACCTTTATCCTAAGTACTGATTTATGATTTACATGGAATCCGTTATCCACACTACCTACTTTACAATATAGCCACATAAAGTTTCCTTTGTAAGACGCAGAGTAAACAAAGACAGGATTCTGAGTCAGAAGATAAATTGAGTTTTATTATTTTAGAAAGAACTTTCTCAGGTCATGGCTGTCCATATCACTCTGCCTCTCTGTGCCAGTGGACTCTTAATAACATTCTACTTCTGATATTAGAGTGTTCTCAGCAGCAAGGAAGAACATCTCTTCAAACAGGTTCTATTAATCGTGGGCATTTACACCGCCAAACAGCAAGTGCGTGTCAGAGATGACTTAGTGGTTCAAGGAAGCCATTAGAAACCATCAGTCTTCAACTCCTTCTCTCGAGTTGCGGCAAGCCTTGTACTTTGGATCCTCTCATCTTGGACACCCAACACTGACATTTACGCCTGTACCACTAGGACCAGCATATTGATTTATTACTAAGTATATATCTGTGTTCGTGTGTGTGTAGGGGGAGCCTTAGGAAGAACAGCAGCAAGTGCACTTAACCACTGGGGCATCTCTCTAGCCCCATTTGTTTATTTGTTTGTTTGTTTGAAACAGGATCTCATAGCCCAGGCTTGTCTCGTTATGTAGTCAAGGCTATCCTTAAACTCCTGACCCTCCTGCTACCATCTCCAAGTCTGTCACTTCACTTGTATCTCTAGGATGTGTGTCCAGAGGAGCACATACCATAGAGTGCAGTGGAGGTCAGAGGACATCGCCACGGAATCGGGTCTCTTCTTCCACCTTTGCATGGGCTTCAGGGATCAAATGCAGGCTTGTGTAGCAAGGACTAAACCTTGTACTTGGCTCTTAGCACTGTCTCTTTTCATTTCAAAAACCATTTTCTTTTACATCTAAAAAAAGTTTTTTTGTGTGTAGAGTAACTGTGTGACACACACACACACAACTCGAGCTCTCGTGTGCCTTACAGGGAGAGTGGAAGTCACAAGAAACTTGTAGCTGGTTCTCCTTCTACCATGTGGTTCCCAGGAACCCAACTCAGGGCAGACTTGGTGGCAAGCATCTTTTTTACCCACTTGGCCACCTATTGGTCCCAAAAAACAAACATGGTCTTTAATTCACACAATAGAGGACCAAAAGATCTCAAATCGCTGTACCCATTTAAATGTTGAGTCACATATTTCTTCCCCACCATAAATAGCAAATTTCCTAGGCTTTGTCTTTGGTCCATTTTCTTCCATTTGCATTTTTTCTACCTTTTGAACCATAACTGTATTCCACAATTATTTATTTTTCCACTCTAGGTACAGCTGTGTCCTGCAATTAAAAAGGAGTGCCTAATTTTTTATTTTCTTGAGACAGGGTTTCTCTGTGTAGACCTGGCTGACCTGGAACTCACTTTACAGGGATTAAAGGTGTGTGGCACTGTTAACCGGTGTAGGAGTGGCTAATCTTAACTGCTTTAGTAAGATGTCTTTGGGTTTATAATCCTATTGACAGGCATATACAGAGCAAATTCTAATCCTTAAATTTATGCTCAGGAGTCTTACAAATAAGGGTTAATCCTTAAACCAAGATGAGTTCTGATGTTTGCAAAGCTTTTCTGAGGGGCCAAATAGCCAATCGTTTTTATGTTTTGTAGGCCAGGAGACAAAAGTGAGACTGTTGTGTAGGAAATTCTATAAGCATTTAAAATGTAACTATGTGGGAGGCAGAAGCAGGCGGATTTCTGAATTCGAGGCCAGCCTGGTCTACAGAGTGAGTTCCAGGACAACCAGGGCTACACAGAGAAACCTTGTCCCAAAAAACCAAAAAAATAAAATAAAACAAAAATAAGATGTGACTATAGGGGCTGGAGAGGTGACTGGGTGGTTAATAGCACTTGTTTTGTTTCTGATCCCAGCACCCACATCGTAGCTTATACAGCTGCTTATAACTCCAGGCCCAGGGGCACTTCAATTTCTATTCTTCCTTACTCACACAGTTTCTAAAGGATGAGACATGTATCTGTGTAACAAGGCTTGTGTATCCTTAGTGCACACAGCATGAAATGGAAATAGCCACTGCGAAGGATTCATCAAGAGACAGAAAATAGAGGTTTGTAGATACGTCTTGGCCATTAAAGCCACTGACTGCTCTTGCAGAGGACCAGGGTTTGGTTCTCAGCGCTCACACAATGGTTTACAGCCATCAGTAACTTCAGTTCCAAGGAGTCTGATGCCATAGATAGGGAAACACTCATACACTTAAAAATAAGTACACATACAAAATGTTTAATGCAAATGGGGAGGCACACAGACGTTCTTTAAACGTATACTGGGCTACCTAGGTGGCTCGGGGGATGAGGGTGCCCACCACTAAGCCTTGCCATGGTTCAGCCCCCAGGACTCACACTGTGGGATGACATAACAGATAGATACCCCAGAGTTTCTTCTGACCTAAACACACACAGAAAAAAAGATAGATAGATGGAATAAATGTTTTGAAAAGTGCTGAGATGGCTGGGTGGGTGAAGGTGCTTGCTGCAAAGCTGCCCACCTGAGTTTGAAGTCCAGGACCCACATGGGAGGAGAGAGGTCAGCACTCTTAAGTGGTGGTGACCTCTGACCTCTGCACATGTACACACCTTACATCCCCTTCAAAAAAATATATGAACATAAAACATACGTAAATTGAAGAATCTTTCCAGTCTACACATGGGATTTTATTTGTTTGCTTAAAGGAAAAACAATTTAATTGTAATAGAAATAAAAAATCAAAGATAACAAACATTTCTTGACTCACAGATGCAAATGTAACAAGCAGCTACAGAAGCTAAGAAACAAAATGAAATAGACCATACTGTTGATTTTTCTTCTCAGGTTATATTTTTTTAAAAAAAGAGAGCACTGTTCAAGTTAGGCAGGGAAGGAAATGCAGAGTGAGCTCTTGGGAAAAACAAAAAAACAATTAAAACCTCTAATGACATAATCCCATTAAAACAAAAGGCCAGCGAACTTTAACCAGCCCATACTAGCACAGTGATTTCATGGCTTCAAAGTCCCATTGAATGATAAGCAGACAACACATATGAGAACGAGACTGCCTTTCCCTTGTATTATTAAAGTGCAGTCTGTAGACAATTTGTAATGCTGAAAATGTCTAGGTTTCATTTTTATTTTACAAAAACTGACATTTAAAACAACATGATTGTTTTCCATTCATTCAGTAACTGAGAGGACAATAATATAAAAATATGTAAAAATTACTCTAGACTCATAATTACTGGATATGCTAATACCCATATAGCTAGTATAAATTTGATGATTACAAAAATATTTTTGTTTCCTTAAAAACATGTAGTTCATTTACCATTTAGTATCAGACAGACACTGGCTACCCTGAAGTACCACGTTATCCCAGGTAAGAGGGCAATGTCTAGACTTTGGGTTTCTTGTTAGGTGGGTCCTGAAGACTAAACTTCGGAATCTCACCAGGAGTGTACGGAATTCTCTTGGAAGACACCTTTTTGCCAATTGTTTCAATCTGAAGAGAGAAAAAAATAGAACTATTAATCACAGCACATGTATGTAAGAGCTCTCTATACTGCAGAGATGGAGAAGATGAGAAACTCAAGTCCTCTGAGCTGCTGAGAGGTCTTTGGCTCTTTATCTTTTGATGTTTCTAGAATCAAGTGCCAGCCCACTTTGCTGGTTGACTTTGTTGGGGTTTACAGAGACAGTCTTGCTGAGTGCTGGCCTCTAACTCACAGGACCTCTTGCTTCTGCCTCCCAAGTGCTAGAGTTACAGGGTGCACCAGCACCTGCAATTATCAAGTTAAAAAAGACACAAGCACCTCACCTTTTATGTATCCGGGTAGTTGGCATGTACGTCCGTACACCAGAGGGGCTCAGACAGTTGTGAGCTGCCTTATCTTTTTTTTTTTTTTTGGTAACAGGTTTTCTCTAGCTGTCCTGGAACTCACTATGTAGATCATACATACATACATACATACATACGAGGGTTTGCCTATATGTGCACATACTAGGAACTGAAATCAGGGCCTCCTGAAGAGCAGTGAGTACTCTTAAAGTCCGAGCCACCTCTCCAGTCCACACCACCCCTTACCAGTGTAAATTTATCTTTTCTCTAGTAGAGATAAACATACTATTCTATTTCTATATCTCGTTTGAATTAAAAGTTAATTCTTTCATCTGACTCACACTACAAGGGATGCCTGCTTTATTTACAGTAGTCTATTTTCTTACCGAGTGACTTACATACTCTCCCTGAGTTAGGGCTCCCATTTCCTATTTTATCTTTGAGGCAGGCCTGGAGCTACCTATGCAGCAGAGGTGACCTTGCACTCCTGGTCACCCTGCTTCTGCCTCCCAAGTGCACAAGTGGAGAAGGGCGCTACCAAACCCAGCTGAATTCAATTAAAAAAAAAATCTTACTGGGGAGTTAAGTTTTCAAAGAACTCAGGATCATTCTTTTTTTTTTTTTTATATTTATTTGTTTATTTCATGTATGTGAATACACTGTTGCTGTCCTCAGACACACTAGAAGAGGGCATCTAATCCCATTACAGATGGTTGTGAGCCACCATGTGGTTGCTGGGAATTGAACTCAGGACCTCTGGAAGAGCAGTCAGTGCTCTTAACCGCTGAGCCATCTCTCCAGCCCCAGGATCATTCATTTTTATATGCCTATATGTGCATATATATATGTACACTGTGTATGTGGCTGGTATCCTTGGAGACAAGAAGAGGACCCCTAATTACCTAGAACTGGAGTTAGAGATGTCTGTGACTCACCATGTGGGTGCTGGAAGGGTCCTGTGCAAGAGCAGAGCCATTTCTCCAGGCATTGAGTTAGTTAGTTAGTTAGTTAGTTAGTTAGTTAGTTGTTGTGACAGGTTTTCTGTAGCTGTCCTGGAACTCACTACATAGATAGACCAGGCTGGCCTGAAACTCAGGGATCCAACTGTCTCTGTCTCCCAAGACCTGGGATTAAAGGTATGCACCCAGCTAAAACTTTTAAAAATATTTATCTTTCTATATTTGTCTTGGAAATAACATTTAAAAAACAACACTCCAAAGTTTAAATCAAAACCAGGGAAAAGCAGCCCTGCTGCTCACTTGCTCGCTAAGGAGAGTAAGATGGGGGAGTTTCCAAGGAGTTAACAGAGTTGCCAGCTGACTCTGCTGAGACCTCGTATCTCACAAACAAACGGCAGAGAAAAGGCCCTCTAGCGAGTGAGTGAGAGGTTAAAGAAAGCAGACCAGTCTTTGTGGTGAGCAGATAAGGCCTTCCTGGCGCTGCCGCTAAGCCAGTGCTAAGGCCGTGCTGAAGCTCAGTTTGGCGCCATGCTGGCGGCGGCGGCCCTCCTCCACCAACTGTTCTTCGTCTTCCCTAAATTACTCTGCCAGGAGCCTCTCCGCCGTCCACACGGCTGCAGGAGGCTGCAAGTAACAACTCGCTAGTACTTGCAGAGCCCTGGTGCAGCAAAGACCGGTGACACACAGATGCTCTGCTCTGGGCCTGTTCTGCCAGCTCCCCAGCTCCACATGAATGAATGCGAATGCAGACAGGGCTCCTAAGGCCCACATTGTTCCCTCAGACTTCTCACGGCACAGGCAGGGCTGAGTGTCTGAAAGGTACGGGAGCAACACCAGGCCGGCCACGAGCCTGGGTACCCGGCGAGGTGGATGGTAGCTATTCTCACAGGAGGATGACAGTGTTGTTCCAGGTGAAGCAGTTCCTCAGAGGCCACCCACAGTCAAACCCCACCCCTCACCCAGGCTTCACTGGGGTAAAGCTCAGCTGTGCATAACAAGAGTGCACCATGGAACCACAGTGGGTCTTCTTCACCTTTACGATAGGGCACACACTGTTTCCGTATGATAGGCACCTGATACCCTTCTACTGCCAAGTAAAGGACACCAACCTTAGGTTACAAACGAACAACCCAGACTTTGCAGAGAACAGGCCTCTTGTCCTGGTTATCTTACTGTCCTACTGCTAACTTAGAAAATGTGACGCTTTGAAACCCATCAATGGGTTCACAGATCGTCTGGGTGGGCACTGAGGTGGCTCAGAGGGTAAAGGTACTTCTGCCCAAGCCCGAAGCCCTGTGACAGGAGAAGGAAGGGGTGGGCGAACTGACTCTACAAAGTTGTCCTCTGACCTCCACATATGCCCCACCCAAAGTCATGCATATACACACACAATAATAACTAAAACAAAATAATGATAACCAGACCAAACCAAACAAGCAAAACAGCCGGCTTAGAATCCTGATTACCTGGAAGCCAATGGTCTGTAGCTCACTGTGGAGCCCATCCAGGACACGCCGACCATCAAAGATAAAGGCTGGCTTCAGCATTTTTTTATGAATCCGTTCGTAATCCAGTTCCTGTGTAGATGTACCAGTGAATAATTAGGACACACATGTAGACACAGACCCAACTTGTGTTTGCACTGGAATGCCTCTACATCACCTTAAACATGTCCCACTCAGTGCAGATAACGAGGGCATGGGCGCCATCACACGCTTCGTATGGGTCCTTGGAAATGGTCACCAGTCTGGACACTATAAAAACAGCAACGACCAAGAGAGATGAGACACAAACGAGGCACGGGAAGTTACGTGTTTTAACACTGTAGAAGGAGTGTCTGACAGTGAATGAATGGGAAGTGGGAGCCAGGAGCAACCCCACACTTTCTTCACAAGTATTTCCTGGGATGTCTGGGGCTTTGTGGATACCACTCAGCTGTATCCCTGGCTCCTGCAAAACCTACCAGATTAAAGCACAGCTGATGATGTCAGCTCAAAGCTGAGAACACAGTAGCTAAGAGTTAATTTTAGAGAAACAAGGCAAAGCCCTGGCAAGAAGTGACAGCAAAACAACTACTAAATAAAGGGTTCATTCAAAGACAAGCCAGCTGTGTGGGTTTCACCCAAAGGCTTTGTGGGAGAGTCAACCCTACCTTGGTCATCCGCTGAGACACCCGGATGAGAAAGGTCCACCACTATTTGTTCCCTGGGTACTTTTGGATCATATATGTGGAGGTGTGCACCCTCGTCCATCAGGTACTTGCTAATGTAGATACTGGAGGATTCTCTGAAGGACAAACAAATCAGTATTGTTTGAAAGGGCATATTCTAATAACAGGGAATTTAAGAGATGGGTAAGTTCTGGTTAAGCTTAATTGGAGAGGATACAGATGCTTTTTTATTGTCATGCCACACACACGCACACACACGCACACGCACGCGCACGCGCGCGCACACACACACACACACACACTAGGGCTCACAGAGAGAAAAAGGAGACACACAGGTCCTCTTCTGCTTATTATGACACCATACTGACAGCCCACGCCTGGCATCTTTATATGATGGAGAATAAAATACTATAGAAAACACGTATACATATATGTGCTTCCATTCATTTATGCTAACTGAAATACAAGGATAAGATGAAAGTTTCCATACCTTCAGAGGGTTTTTATGGGTTTTTTTTTTTTACATGTATTTTTGTGTGTGTGTGTGTGTGTGTGTGTGTGTATGTGTGTGTTGAATCCCATGAAGGCTTAGAAGCAAGTGCTTTTATGCACTTCTGGCCCTGACATGTTTTCAAGTGAGCCAGTGAGATAATTAGCAGGACAAAGTGGACCCCACTATGGAAGGGGGGTCCCCACTCCGCCTTGTTCTCTGACTGCCACACCCTGTGCACTCACGCACAAACACTCCTCACCACGCCATCCTGGCTGGCCTGGAACTGGCTATGTAGACCAGGCTGGACTCCAGCTCACAGAGATCTGCTTGTCTCTACCTCTACCTCCCAAGATTAATACTGTATTTGGTAAGTATCAGAAAAATTAACAAACAACCCCCCCCACACACACACAAGCACACACACATATTTTTCTAAATGTTTTAAAAAACAGGTACCTGGTATCACCAGTATCCTTTTTGAATGCAAACCCCAAGATAGCTATCTTCTTATCGGTCACTGTATTAAACAGGCTATCTATGATCCGTGATGCAAACCTCCTCCTCTGGTAGTCATTCATGTCTATGACCTGAAAATAGATGTATAATTTACAATATTGGCTCATAAAAGTGTAGTCTAGGACATACATGTGGTTTTATAACAAATTCTACGATACAAATATACAGCTTACATATTAATGACAAAGTTTACCTAACACTGTTATTTAGATTTAAATCTAAAAATTAGAAATCCACCAATTGCCAGATATGGTGGCATACACCTTTAATCCTAGCATTTGAAAGGCAGACAGAATTCTGAGTTCTAAACTAGCCTGAACCAGAGAGCAAGTTACAGGACAGCTATGGGTATACAGAGAAACCCTGTCTTTCAAAAAAACAAAATGAACAAATAAATAAGATAATAATAAAACACACCAATTCCTTTCCTTAGAGCCTTCTTGAAATGTTCACTTTCTTTTACTTGATCTGCTGTGGGTGAAGCTGGGGTGGATGAGAAGATGGGCTTGCATTCTGAAGGCATCTGAGATCAGCCACAAGGCCAGCCTACAGAAGGCACCCCACAGGCAGCTCCTTAGCCCCTCATGTACTCAACTCATCGCTCGCCAAAGCTCACTCTGAGAAGAAAATGGCCAAGAACAGAGGGGACGCTACTTCTGCACAAACCGTGACACCACAAGCACCGGACAAGCTTTCACCCAAACATCCTGAGGGTGAGAGAGTCTGAGAGCCCCTGACACCGAGGCTGAGTTGCAGATGAAGTCGACACAGGGGAAAGAAGCGTTTACAGAAACTCCCAGGGACCATCTCAAGTCTCCGGAGCTTGAAAAGGGAAATCTGGACTTCATCTGCTCATTTGCATAATGAATAGCAAGCTAAAGCCACCTGCTAGGCTACTGAAATACATAAGAAGCGAGCCATCTCTACAGACTTGCTCATAGCCATTGCTGATGTCTGAAACTCAGAGAAACCCATTTGGAAAAGGTGCATAGCCTGGCAGGTACCTTAGGCAAATTATGTCATTTCTCAGAGTCTCCTCTCATCTAAAACTGGGGGACACTGTTAGTGATGAGGACTAAATGCTACTCTGCATACGAGGTGCTCCAAAGAGTACTCAGAATAAAAAGCACTCAGTACTCAGTACTCAGAATAAAAAGCACTGACAAGCTGGGCGGGGCTCCTGCTTTAGATTAAGAAACTGAAAGTATCCATAGATGCGAACTACTTGAAAATATTACAGTGCTGGTTCTTTAGTTTCGTAGAAAAGCATGGTTCACACCAAGTTCCAGGGTAGCCTGAACTACGCAGTGAGACCCTGTCTCTTATGATGGGGCATACCTAGTTTAGCACTGGGGAGGAGGCAGAGGGAATAGGTGTTCAAGGGCATTCTCAGCTACATACTAAGTTCAAGGCCAGCCTTTTACATGAGACAGTCTCACATGCACCCAAACATAAAGGATAATATAATTTTACTTCCTGGCTTATTCTGGGAGCAAATTTGGCTAAAAAAATAAGAAGTATTGGTGTATCAAAAATGCCCATCACAGCTGACTAGGAAAAAAAAGATTACTTGAAAACAGAACCTCATTAGATAAACCTGTAATAAGTAAATGTAAGGCCATTTCACCAAGGGCGCCATGTTTAATTAGAGTTAATTAGTAATGAGAAGTTTAATTAGTAATGAGAAGTTACTAACTACAAAGATATATACCTGCTGCCAGTAACGAGCTACTTCGGGCAGATTCAGAGCCTCACAGAGATAAACCAAATTCAGAACATCTTTTTGGAAGCAGCTTCCACCAAAACCTGAGGGAACAAAATAAGCTGACAATATTTTCAGGTAAGACCCAGAAACTAAATAAATCCTGTGGCAAAGCTTACACAACACCGGCAACTTATATTCAGATTTTAAGTAATAAAATTCAGATAGCAGAAATTTCTTGCAGCTACATGGTGAGTTCAAACCCAGCCTGGGCTGTATCAAGATGAAAAGACATAGAAAAAGTGTTTTATAAATCATGCGACAATTTTTTAGGTAATCAGTTCTTTAAGTGCATACTAACTGCTTCCCAATACAGGTTTCATTAAAGCTACATGTAACCTTTTTCCTCCTTTTCACATGTGAGAGTTTTGCCTGCATGCACATGTGTGCATCTTGGTCACAGGTTAGAGGGGCCGTGGGATAAACACCGGCCATCTACAATACATGCTCTTAACCATTTCTCCAGCCCCAACTTGGCCTTTTCCTCACATTGATCTTCCATTTCTTCTGTCACTTACCTGGCATGATTCCCCATGTCTCCTACTTTACTACAGAGTCAGTAAACATGTTAAAATAAAGGGCCTGCTGTAAATATTTCAGTCTTTCTGGGCCATAAAATCCCTGCCACGACTGTTAACCTCTGCCTCTGCAGCTCCAAGGTAGCCAGGGAGAGAAGGCTGTGGGTGTGGTGTGACTATATTCCCATAGCCCTTATTTACCAGGAGCTGTGGGCTGGATGTGGGCCCGGGTGTGCTAGCTCACCTTTGAGCGAGTGTAATTCAGGCTGCAGCAGAGAGATAAAAACTGCAGCGTCAGAATCATCTGACCTCAGTTTTTGATCTGAGCAAATTACAAAACGTTCCTTTAACATGAAATACCCTCTAACGAGAAAATCACAGCACCTTCTTAGTAGGC
This sequence comes from Mus musculus, assembly GCF_000001635.26. NCBI lineage: Eukaryota > Metazoa > Chordata > Mammalia > Rodentia > Muridae > Mus > Mus musculus. Next base: position 65,421,215 of record NC_000071.6, read on the forward strand.
CATCAGCAGTAAAACTGTCACTCATAGTGCCACACATCATGAGAGGCACAGGCACGATTAGGAGTTTGTGGTCAACCGTGACTATATAGCAAGTTTTAGCCAGCTAAGCTGTATAAGCTTCTATCTTGAAAGAAAGAAAAAAAAAACTTAAGGGATAAAGCACTGGTGTAGACATGATGCAGAGTGTGTCTTTTGAAGAGTTTTATTATAGTTGGAGAAAACATCAGAAGGGCAGGGAAGTGAAATACAGCCTCAGAAACAGTGTGAGTGTGTGTGTGTGTGTGTGTGTGTGTGTGTGTGTGTGTGTGTGTGTGTGGTAGGCCTCGGGCATGCTAGGCAAGCACTCTAACACCAAGCCATGTCCTACCTAACCCCCTTTCTGTCTGTTTTATTATGAGACAGTTTCACCAAGTTGTGCTCTATAAAGTATTTTTAGTGCTGTAATACAGTCTAACTACCACCAATAATGAGAAATTTACTTTATAGTTAGTATAAAGTAACTTTACAGCTTGGGGTAAGGGCAAATACGCTGTGGCCACGCCTGGTGGCATATACCTATAATTCCAATGACCTTGGAGGCTGAGGTAGGAACATAGAAGACTCAGAGCCTGCCTGGGCTACGCAAGTTCAAGGGCATCCTGGGCAACTCATGTAGCAGAGCCTCAAACTCTTGACCCTTTACTTCCTAAGGGCAAAGATAAGAGATGTATACAGTATGCCCTTAATCTTTACAAGGTAGTGGAAGGTACCATGTGGAAGTCAGAGGACCACCCAAGGGAGTCTGTTCTCCTTTTAGCATGTGAGTTCAAACTCCAGCCACCAGGCTTGGGGACGGGGCCCTTACCCATGGAGCCATCTCACAGGCCCTAGATGGTTTGTTTGTGTTTTTTAAGATTTATTTTATTTTATGTGTATGAACGTTTGCCTGCGCGTATACATGTATACTATAGGTGTGCCTAGTAAGTCAAGAGCGCTTAGGACGCCTGAAACTTGAGTTACAGATGCTTGTGGGTCATCATGTGGGTGCTGGGAATTATGCACCGAACCTCTACAAGAGCAGGCAGTGTTCCTAACCACTTAGCCATCCCCCCAACCCCTCTAGAGGTTTTTTGTTTTTTGTTTTTGTTTGTTTTAATTTTTTTTTTCTCTTTTTGAGACAAGATTTCTCTGTGTAGCCCTGAAATTCTCTCTGTAGACCAGGCTGGCCTCAAACTCACGGAGATTCACCAGTTTCTGCCTGCAGAGTGCTAGGATTAAAGGTATGCAACACCACCACCCAGCAAATTTTTTTTTTTAAGCAGCAGATGTTCAAACAAACAAACAAACACCCTCTTCCATAAAGAGGTTCCACAAACCTGGACATGTTAGTAACCTATTTTACTAAAGAGATATGGAGAGAACATTTTTTTTTTTTTTTTACCAACGCTGGCCTTTAGAAACTTATTCCCAATTCTTTGGTCCATCCCGATGGCCGTTGCCACCTCTTCCACATCGGCGCCTGTTGCTTCACACAGAGCGCTGATGGAGTTGATGCTGCTGATCCTCTGCGCAAGAAATGCATTGGCTGCCTTTAAAGAGAAGAGAAACGGGAGAAGGCGATGAGTGAGAGAGCAACCTTACCTGTCAGTGCGTTTCATTGAGGTGACGCAGTTCACTAAGCAGGCATACGGGATACTGATGGGCTCAGGCTGAGGACAGTGGAAGGCCGGTTAGAAAACACAACTTAAAAAGGAAGGACAGGGACACAGGGCAGTGCTACAGAGTGTGACTAACAGGTGAGGCTCAGGTTTAATCATCTCCAGCACTGGAAAATAAAACAAAGTAAGCGTGTGTGTGTGTGTGTGTGTGTGTGTGTGTGTGTGTGTGTGTGTGTGTGGTGATTCCCACAGGCAGGAGGCTGGGTTTTGAGTCCGACACTGGCAGTTAGTTGTAAGCTTTGCACTGACCAGCTTGGAAAGCTCCGAGGACCAGGTGTTGGTGGTGAGGATCTTTTCCTTAGGAACCCAGTGCTCATACACAGCACACAGAGCCCGAACGGCTTTCTGGCCCTCTGGAGTTTCATCCCCTCCAATCAGGACTCTGTCCGGGTTCTTTAGGTCCTTGATGGCTGTTCCCTCTGCCAAGAACTCAGGATTGGACAGCACCTAGAACAGCAAGACAAAAGGAAGTTTTAGGAGAGAATGAATTGTGGCTTGACCTAAGAAGAAGAATTAGATTTCTTTTCTTTCTTCATACCTGTAAATTCAAGTTGGGCTTTGTGTTGGCATCAAATATGCGGCGGATGCTTTCTGCTGCCCGCACAGGGACTGTGCTTTTCTCCGTGACAATTTTGTACCCATTTGAGTTCTGCACAATGCGGCGAGCACAAGCTTCGATATACTTCAGGTCTGCTGCCCGGCCTTTTCCCATCCCATATGTTTTTGTTGGTGTGTTCACCTAGTGAGAGCATTTGGGATGAAGAAGAGCCGGCCTAGGAAGGCTGTTCAGTGCTTTCAAGATAGCCCAGACTATCAGTTAACTAACTAATCAACAGTCGTCATGGCCCCAACTCTCACAGAATAACACATTTTACATATATAGCCACTGAAAGAAACAGCTAGAAGAACCAAGAGAACTCCTGTGAAGAAGCCGCCGTATGTGTGCCAGATACAGGGCGGGCAGGCAGCTTCCGAGCTAAGTCCAGGGGACAAAAATCCTAAAGGACTGCCTGTCTATAATGTGCAATACATGACAATGGCTAAGAGCACTGTTATGGCTTAATGCCAAATAAAACCATGGAACTTTCACAGACAGATTTAAAAATCACACGGCAAAGCAAACTACTTACAGAAATAAATACTAGATCGGCTTCTCTGATGGCATCATCAATATTGGTAGAAAAAAATAGGTTTTTTCCTCGACAGGATTCGACTACTTCTTTTAATCCAGGCTAGAGAAGGAAAAGGGGAAAGGAGCTGAGCACAGTATTATCAGTCCTGAGAAGACAACCACAGAATCACTGTGTCAAGGGGACAGTGGTGATATAACTTAAAGGTCTAGAGTTCCCAGCAGTGTCTTTAGAATAGCTGAGGGTGGCGGGGCACACCTGCAGTCTTGACACTTAGAAGGCGAACCGAGTCTGAGGCAAGGCCGAGCTACACAGAGAACTTGAGGCCAGCCCAGGCTCCATTGGCTCTAACATGCTGTGTCATTATTGACCTGGGTGATACGTTAACCATTAACCCCTCCATATCAACTATTATCAGATCCTTCAAGGCCCTGTGATTTCAAGCAAACATTTTGCACTGTCATTATTGTCCCCCCACTCTGTGACTCATACCATCAACGTGATTACAAAAGTCAGTATTTACTTCATACAAACAGTCACAGGATGTATTTTTCTAAGTCCTTCTGTAAGAAACACTGAAAATCTTTACTACTTTTTTCCATGCAATTTTAATGATAATATATTTATGTTAAAAAAAATTGAAAGCTGGGTATGGTGGTGTACACCTTTAACCCCAGCACTTGAGAGGCAGAGGCAGGTGGATCATCTCTACGGTTTGAGGCCAGCCTGATCTGCAATGAGTTCCAAGACACTTGGGGCTACCCAGAGAAACCCTGTCTTGAAAAACCAAACTAAACCAAACCAATCAAAACAAAATAAAAGCAACCCTATATTTATTTTGTGTGTGTGTGTGTGTGTGCGCGCATGTGTGCACTAGCATGCTCATGCCGTGGTGGACATCAGAGATGTCCTTTCTTGGTTTTTGAAGACTTTATGGAGGGTGGTAGAGAGATGGCTCAGCAGTTTGGAATACTAGTTGCTCTTGCTGAGAACTGGAGTTTGATTCCCAGCGCCCACATGGTGGCTCACACCTGTAACTCTGGTTTCAAGGGATCCACCAAGCTCCTCTTCTGACCTCCAAGAGCACCAAACATGCATACTGTCCACATACAAACATGTATGTAAAACATTCATACATGTCAAATTATTCTTTATTACCTTTTAATTATTTACGTGTGTGTGTGTGTGTGTGTGTGTGTGTGTGTGTGTGTGTGTGTATGTGTGTGAATGAGAGAGAGAGAGAGAGTGCAAGCCATGACATGTGCTTGCCCTGGTGTGCACATGGAGTTCAGAGGACGACAACTCTGGGGAGTTAGTTCTTTCCTGCCACTCTAGGGGACCCAGGATCAAACTCGGGTCATCAGGTTTGGCAACAAACATAAGCTTTTGGATGAGGAATAACTGCAAACTCATAGTCCTGCTGCTTATCGGAATGTAAACAGGACCAGCAACACACGCAAGCCTCTGCACTGCTGCCTGTGGTTACTCTGACTGGGTTCTAGAAAAGGACAGGAAAGGTAACGGAGCTGGAACTTTGCAGAGGACAAGGTTAATTCAGTCCTCTGTTAAGGGAAGAAAATCTGGGGCTGGTGAGATGGCTCAGTGGGTTAGAGCACCCGACTGCTCTTCCGAAGGTCCAGAGTTCAAATCCCAGCAACCACATGGTGGTTCACGACCATCTATAATGAGATCTGATGCCCTCTTCTAGTGTGTCTGATGACAGCTACAGTGTACTATATAATAAATAAATAAATCTTTAAAAAAAAAAAAAAAAAGGGAAGAAAATCTGGCATAGCAAGACAAATGCAATATGTCCTAAAGGATGTGGCATAAAACAGAGATTACCAGAGGCAGGAAAGCATGATAGAGTGATTGGATGAGTTCAGAAGTCCAGCCAGATAAGAAAAAGGACTTCTAAAGATAATGGCTGGTAACTAGGGTTTTTATTTTTGAATTGGTTTTGTTTTTTTGTTTTTTGTTTTTTGTTTTTTCAACAGAGTTTCTCTGTGTAGCCTTGGCTGTCCTGGAATTTTGTAGACCAGACTGGCCTTGAACTTATAAAAGATCTGCCTACTTCTGCCTTCCAAGTGCTGTGATTAAAGATGTGCGCCACCAACATCCAGCTGGCTGGTAACTGTTAATCAGATGTATTTTAAAATAGTTTCATAAAATTCTGCTAATGCAAATAAATGATAAATGTTCCATGTTCCAGGGTGATCATTAAGCACTATACATGTACACTGTATTCCATAAGTATGTACCAGTAACTATTAGTCCTATACATAAAATGTTTGTTTGTTTATTTGTTTATAGGCACAGACTTGTGTACCTACAGCTGGCCTGGGACTCAGAGATATGCCAGCCTCTGTCTCCCAAGTGCTAGAATTTGGAGTCTCTCTCTGTTGCCCTGGCTGTCTTGGAATATGGTCTGTAGACCAGGCTAGCCTTAAACTCAGAGATCAGCCTGCCCATGTGGGAGCTAAAGGCATGCACTACTACAACCAGAAGTCTATTATTTTTTGAGACAGGCTCTCATATATCCCAAACTGGCCTCAAACTCACACTTGTGGGACTGTTCCTTCTGACTCCAACTCTTGAGTGTACCCCCGTGTCTCCTCTTAGGAAAAAACGCAGGATTTGTGCATGCTGAGCAAGCATACCACAACCAAGCAACACCCAAGCCCGAACACTCCTCTCTAAGGGCTTGTTATCTCAGCACACTTGACAGAACTGTCATTGTATTGTCTTTCATTTCTTCTTTTTATCCTTTGTAGTAATGGAGAGAAAAATCCAGGGCCTGTCCCATACTAATCATGTGCCACACTCCCATACATTTTCTTATCAGAAATTTTTATTATATACTTTTAGCCTTTTGTTCTTGATATAGCCCAGGCTGGCCTGGAACTCATTATGTAGTTCATTAATCCTTCTGACTCAGCTTCACAAGTACTGGGATTACAGGCATGCAATACAACATCTAGTTCGTTTTGCTTTCTTTCTTTCTTTTTCTTATTATCTGGAACCCAGGGCCATGTGTTGGCTAATCGAGCTAGCATGAACTACATACACGCTAGCACTATGAACTACATACATGCTAGCACTATGCAGAACTTTTGCTTTGTTTTGAGGCAGGGTCTCTCTGTGTTGTCCTGCTTGGCCTTAAACTAGCTATGTACACCAGGCAGACTTTGGACTTGCTTCAGTCCCCCTGAGAGCTGAGTTTACAAGCGCTATGAGCATGCCCAGTCAGACTTTCTTCATTGACTTGGTGGCATGTCATAGATTGCACAATAGTAGTATATATAAAATAGTTAACCAACACAGTAAGAAAGCAACAATTATAAAGACAAAGAGCTGCTTAATATATAGTTTACCTCATAAATAGGAAGGGTTGGAGAATTCCATGCATTGATCCTTGCCTCGTTGACATCCACAACCGTAACCCTGATTTCAGGGCACATGTGAGCAATGACACTGCACGTGGGTCCGCCGACATAGCCCGCACCAATGCAACAGATCTTCTTAATCTCAACCATGACTGAACTAAAAGGGAAACAACGAGCAATGTCTTAGCACTGAAAACAGAAAATCTGGACAAATCACTTGGCATATTCATCACAGAAGTGTCAGGTATCTGGAGACATTTCCTATGTCTACTCAGGAATTATGAAAATTGCCAGTGAAAAATAACATTCCAGACAGGTGGCTTGGCCTCTTCTGCACTGTGTGGGTGAAAAGGAGAGCTTATAACATCGATAGGATTGCACACACCATGAAATTATAGTGTCCTGATAGACAGTAAAGAAGTAGAATAAAGCCAGGCTGTGGTAGTAGATTTCTTTAATCCCAGCACTCAGGAAGCAGAGGCAGGTGGACGTGGGTTAAAGGATACCCTGGTCTACAGAGCAAGTTCCAGGACACCACAGAACTACACAGAGAAACCCTGTCTTGCAAAATCCAACAATAAAGAAAAAGAAGATGAGAAGGAGGAAGAAGAGGAGGTGGAGGAAGAGAAGAAAGAAGAGGAGGAGGAAGAGGAGGAAGGAGAGGAGGAGGAAGAAGAGGGAAAGGAGGAAGAGAAGGAAGAAGAAGGAGAAGAGGAGGAGGGAGAAGAGGAGGAAGGAGAGGAGGAAGGAGAGGAGAAAGGAGAGGAGGAAGGAGAGGAGGAGGAAGAAGAGAAAAATGAGGAAGAGGAGGAGGAAGAAGAGGAGGAAGAGAAGAAAGCCCTAGAATAAATGAGTAAATTTATCCATCAGTGCAATTTGAGCTTACAAAGGTGAGTTTTCCAACAGGTTTAGATGGTCACAGATCTGGCCTCTAAGATTAAGCACCTGCTTGGCTAAAACTTATTCCTCAAGAATCACGTGGGTAACTTAAGTCCCAGTGCAAAAGTGCTTGGAGGTGGGGCATAAAAGGAGGAGTTTCTGACTGCAGGCTCTATCCGGAGCCCTGAGCAGATTAATGCCTGTTACAACAGGGCTTAAGGCTACAGGTTTGAGCACGGACTCTTTTGTTCTTCCGCCAAGGAATGACACAGCAAAACAGCACAGTGCCCCATGTCAGCCCCTCCATCTTGGTTCTGCCAACCAAGTACTGGGCCAAGACATTCCTGTTTGTTATAAGTCATCCATCCCTGGTGTTCTAGCAGCAGAAAATAGAGCAGCATACTAATCAGAAAACGGGGAAAACACATTTTCAAGTGTGTTTGTCTGCTGGTGTGCACACCTACGTGGGCATGCAGAGACCTATAGCTCCTGAGCCTGGAGCTTGCTGTTGTCTGGCCAGCAATCCCTAGCCATACTGTCTCTGGCGCTCAGTACAGGTGTGTATGGCTAAAGTAGCCTTTACCGGGTGCTGGGGTTCAAACCAGGTCTTTGGGGTCACATAGCAAGCACTTTACTGCTCTGCTAGCTCTACAGCCTAGCAACGTAATTTCTGCAATTATCAAAATTGTTGTACTGATCTTAATAAGTTTTTCACAGTCACTAGGTTTTATTACACCTAAATGATTGATACTAAAAATTTACATGACTCATGTATAGGAATATCTGGCCAGTCACTATAATTACCGTCAAAACGGTCAGTCATTTCAATTTCTGCCAAGGTCTCAGATATAATCGAATCAAACCTATTCATGCAACCCAAAGAGAAGAAAAATAGTAACTGAAGCGCTTAACAGCTTGTGTGGATTCCTGTGCGGATCAGAGGTTCTCTGGGCCAGCCTATCATAGTGCTCCCCAAGCACGGATCTAGGTCTGTGAAAGAGTTTACTCAGCACGCATGACAAAGGCAGAGGTAGAGTCTTAGTATTGCAATACACACACACACACACACACACACACACACACACACACACACACACACACGCAGAGTTTTAGTTCCCCAAAGAGGGAAGCCTTGGAATTTTAGAACTCTACTAAGAAAGTATTCTTAATGATATACATAAAAGTAAATTTCGGGGAGGAATCCGTTCTTCCTTCCACCACGTGGGTCCCAGAAAGTGAACTTGGATCCTTGGTGGCAGAGTCTTTACCAGCTAAGTCATCCTTTCGGTGCCAAAGCAGAATGTTACAAGGAAGTATCTCTCCAGACTCTGCAGTCTGCCCCACCCCTACTGACCCTGCTTCCAGCCGGCAGCTCCTTTGTTTCTTGTGTATACTCCCAGTGTACTTTGCCTAAGTACATGTTGAGATATATATATCCCACATATGTGTGTGTGTGTGTGTATGTGTATATATGTATATATATATATATACACATATATATATATATATATATATACATATATACATATATACACACACACATACATATATGTATGATATACAATGCATATACATATATACACATACACACATACATACACACACACAGGGTTTCTCTATTATGCAGCTCTATGCTGATGCTTTCTATGTAGACCAAGCTGGCCTCAAACTTAGAAAGATCTGCCTCCTGAGTGCTGAAATTAAAGGTGGGCACCATCATGCCTGGCATAATCTTATTTCTGAACTGAAGAAATACCATATATAGACAGCCTCTACACATGGCTTTTTTTTTTTTTTTTTAACTTACTGTATTCTACAGTCATATCCTCAACTTTAATGGCTATGCTGCAGTCTTCTGATGGATGCAGTTACGGAGAAATAGTAAAACCATGCTAAGTCTACAGATTCCTTAGGAGCCTAAGCAAGTGAGTTAGAGGTTCTCTATTAGCACCTGTGAAGCTACAGAAATAAAACATCTATTTAATAACCAAGGGCACCAGGGCTGACTTCTGGCAGTCGGCCATCTTTCCTTGCCTCACCCATCAGGCTTTGCCTACCCTACGTGAATGGAAAAGATGATGGTGAGAACCCTAAGTGGCTAAGCTTTGGGCAATCTGAAAATCTCCTACCTTCAGGGAGACATGTTTGTAGCCTTCACTGCAGCTATCCCACCTCTACACAAGGAAACGTGGGCATCTGGTTTCAGAAAAACGGCTTCAATGTGTTCCAGGGCCTGGTTCTTTCCTCCACAAAAAAGGTAATGTTTCCAAGCTGGGCCTGGTGGTGCATGCCTTTGGTCCCAGCACTTGGGAGGCAGAGGCAGGTGGATCTATGTGAGTTTGAGGCCTGTCTGGTCAAAGCAAGTTCCAGGACAGCCAGGGCTACACAGAGAACCCTGACTCGGAAAAGAAGAAAGAGAAAAAAAAAGGAATCAGACCCTAATAAAATGGCTAAGTGATAAGAAAATCATCAGCTAGCAAGCCAAATGAGTGTCCAAGTCCAAGGGAGACCAGGATGAGGTGAAGAGGGACCTGTGAGATGGTTCAGCAAGTAAAGCAAGCCTGATGGCCTTGTTTCAGCCTCTGGGACCCCCATAAAGGTGGAGGGTGAAAACTAGCCCTCTGACCCCCCCCCCACACACACACAATAAAACATCAGGGGGAGGGGGAAGAAAGAGGCAAAAAAGGGCCATCTCAATGCAGAAGTACAAGTTGGGCCTGGAAAGAAAGCTGGAAAGAAGAGTCTAGGTCCGAGTGAAAGAATAAACAGAAGTGAGGCATGCGCTCAGTGAGTAGTGGGTACTAAGGAGCTGTGAGGGGCCATTACTGTCTCCTGAAACATGACTGCAGAACAAGTGGCTCTGGAGTGGCTCTCTCGGGAGAGCAAGACAGCAATCTGTAAGGCACAATCTAATTAATAGCAATCCACATAGTCAAATGAACCATCATTAGAGGCATTGCTACAACAAAAACCTATTCCCTATGGGAGAGGGGGCGTGGTTACAAGCAGGGTGGAGTTTTAAGTCTAGAGACAGAGTCAGGAACAAGACATTTCAATATTTGATGTGATATTTACTTTGATACAAAAGAACAGTGACATGGGATGTAAAGAGGAGACAATGCCTGGTTCCAGGGAAATGAAGACAGGAATAACATTGTCCAGGCTTGGACAACATAATTCCTCAAAATCAATAAATCAATTCTCTGTTCTGATGCTTTATCAATGCAGATTCCCAGAAACTACACCACCACAAACAGATGATGCCCTAGATCTCAGGTACAGGTACAGTTGCTCCTCTGTCCCAATAGGTTCTATCTATAACCACAGAATCAGCCAACTGCGTGTGTGTGTGTGTGTGTGTGTGTGTGTGTGTGTGTGTGTGCACATCTTTAATCCTCGTACTAGGGAAGCAGAAGCAAGCTTGAAGCCATCCTGATCTACACTGCAAATTCCAGGTCAGTCCCAGTGACACAGTGAGGCCCCATCTAAAAACAAAGAAACAAAAAACCCAGCTCTCTACTGAATATGTGTAGACTTTTTGTTCTTGTTCCTTAAACAATAAGGCAGAACTATTGTACTATATTAGGTATTACTTTTATTGTTTGTTATGAGACAATGTATCCCTATGCTGCCTAGGCTGGCCTAGAACTTGCTCTGTAGGCTGGGCTAGTCTTGGGTTCATGTTCATGATCATCTCCACAATGCTAGCATTGTAAGTATGTGCCATGATGCTCAGTTATATTAGGAATCATATGTAACCTAGAGATGATTTAAAGTATTCAGGAGGACATGTATCGGGTAAAGAAAATAAACACTGCACCATTTTACTTAAAGGACTTGAGCATTTCCAGAATTGGGCATTTGTGGTAGTCCCGGATGGACTGTCCCAGAGATACCAAGGGCCTACACTGTAAAATCTCAACCGTGCTATCTGTTCCACTTGCAGCATGTCCACTCAGTATATCTGTAAGCCGCATCATCATAATTTAACACCTAAACCCTAATTAACTCTAGGCCTACACGTTCATCTTCAAGGTTCACAGGACCGAACCAGAACTATCACATATAAGACATCTGACCAGGCTGGAGAGATGGCTCAGTGGTTATTATCTCTTGCTCTTCTCCCGGATGACCTAGGTTTAACCCCCTACACCACATAGTGGTTCACAGCCATTCATAACTCCAGTTTCAGGGGATCTGATGCCTTCTGACCACAGTTACCAGGCATGTACATGGTATAGACATATATGCAGCCAAAATATCCAAACACATAAAATAAAGACACATCCTTTAAAAGAAAAATAGACACTTGTCTCGCACCCTAATTAAACTAATAAGTAGAATTTCTAAGTAATGTTGGTCCAGAGGATCTTTCAGGGTTATAACTTAATTCCATAGCCAAGAAGTTACAGCTATTAAAACAGCCAATAGCCTCAAGCTCAGACTGGACATGGTCTGTTAACATTCACAGGATACGCATAGATCAAATGCCTATGGAAGGGAACGCCTGGGCTTAAGGAGGTCATAGTTTAATAATATATCCCAAGCTAATGGATCTTTTTTTAAATTAGATTTATTTAATATGAATTAATGTACACCGCCTGAGTGCCTGGGTTAGATGGTTGTAAGCCACCAATGTGAGTGCTTGGAATTGAACCCAGGTCTTATGCAAGAGGAACAAAGTCTCTTTAATAGCTGAGGCATGTCTCCAGCGCTAAGGCTGTGCTCCGTATCAGCTGCTGTTCACTGCCATACCTTTAACACCTAGGATGGCTATCTGTCACTGAGTATTGAGTTAATAACTGTTCCCTGGGCCTCTGGGATTGCAGACTTCATGTTTCATAGCAGTAGTTAAGATGGCCAATCATAGTTAACAGGAAACAATTAGACCGCTACCTCCCTTAGCCACCTTAAGAATAGGCTCAGATTTTCCCCCAAGTAACCTCTAATATGGTTTGTTTTTATAATGCATGGGGATTAAATCCAAGGTCTCAGGTAGACATTCTACCCCTGTGTCCCACCCCCTAGTCCTTAAGTTACTTCTTATCTGCCTTTATTTCAAGACCGGAATTCAGAATTCTCTCTAAGTAGTTGCTACTGACTACTGCAGCTGCATCTGTACTGGAGAACTAGATACATCTGGGTTTTTCCCCCCTCAGTTTTGTGTTTTCTTTCTCCTTCCTCCTCTTCCTTCTTCTCTTCTCTACACACACCCAATTTCTGTCTCTCACTAAGGTTTCAGTCTGCAGCCAAGGCTGGTCAGGAACTCATGGTGATCCTTCTGCCTCAGCCTCCTGGGAACTGATTATAGGCATGAGCCACACACTCAGCTACTTGAGTTGGGTCTTCATTTTGGGTTGGTACCCTGGGCCTTGCTAGTTTTCTTATAAAGTACAGTGTATACAAGGCAATTACTTAAGGAGACAGATACACAGTGCATAGCAAATAAAGTTACTTGGAAGTTTCAAAAAAAAAAAAAAATCCTCAGGAAGCTTTAACATGAGCCAGGCAGTGGTGGCGCACACCTTTAATCCCAGCAAGTGGGAGGTAGAGGCAGGAGGATTTCTGAGTTCCAGGCCAGCCTGGTCTATGGAGTGAGTTCCAGGACATCCAGGGATACAAAGAGAAACCCTGTCTCGAAGAAAAAAAAAAAAAAAAAAACCAAACTTTAACATGAAGCTTGATACAATGTTATCAATACAGTTTCTATGATACATGTTTTCTAATTCTGTTTTTTGTTTGTTTGTTTTCTTCCTAATTTTCGCGTTTTGTTTTGTGATATGCAGGCCAAGGCAAGGGTGGAGGTCAGAGGACCACTTTTGGGGGTCCAGACTTTCTTTTCACTGTGGGTGCTGGGGATTGACTGAAGGCTTGTGTGGCAAGTGTTTTTACCAGTAAGCTCATCTCACCATATTCTACTTCTCCTTCTGTATACCCTCTGGCCCTCACTGTGTTGACTGAAAAGTGGGCTTGTTTGCCTATTGAATAGGTCATTCTGAAATGAGTCTTCACCTCAAATATTCCGGGAACCACGACATACCACACCATCCTGAAAATACTGTTCATGTAAAGTGTCATAAATTCAGATAAGCATTTCAACCTACAGGATGTCACTACCAGCCGACAAATGTCCTATACTGCACTCTGAATAGAATAGCATCCATCTGCCACCCCTTCACAGCTACTGAAGAACTAAGCAGCAGACATGATAAGACAGCTGGATACACCAACCTCAGTCATTTCCTGGAAGCACACTTACAAAGATGCCTGATTCAAAAAAAAAAGATTGTGAAAGACTTAATTTTATGTCTAACGAGAATGATCCACAGCTGTGGAAATTTGAGAAATGATAGAGCATGCCTAGTGGCTAGAGATTTTATGGCAGAGAAAGCAATACAGAGATGAAAGAAGGGGGCAGGGGACGGGATGTATTTTCCAAACCAGGGTTGTGTAGCATTCAGCTCAGACTAGCTCAGTACTCAAAAAGCACAGCTCACAAGCAGAAACACTCAGCTCTTTCAAGTCCAGAACCCCTCAGAAGAAACAGACCAGACTACTGTTCTCCATTTCTTAGGGGATTTGAAAAAAAAAAAAAAAAAAAAAAACCAGACTGGCCTTTGAGGTGAGTGGATGAACAGTTAGTCCTCTGTGTGCCCCACGTATGCACTCTCTCCCAGCCAGCCCCTCCTCTCTTTCTCAACCAACCCTATTCAATTACGCGTAGTACGTGAAGATTTTTAAGATCTCACAAAAACATGGTCTCTGAAGCCCCCAAGAAAGGCCTTCCCTGACATTAAGTATAACGTCCGAGCGTATGTGTCCAGAGGCCAATAATGAACTGCGTGAGCCACACACACCCCCAGGATAGTATAGGATAAATGCCTTAGGGATGCATCTTTAAGGGGCTTTGCTTTCTACATTTAGGGGCTACCAGAGGAGAGCAGCAGCCTCCCAGGTGAGCAGACTCTAATCCCCAACAAAGCTTAGGACTGTGAAGCGTCCATTAGGCCCCACGGAGAGGACCCTTTCCTTCGGGGGCGGGGGGGGGGAGGGCGTTTGGCTTTCTGAAGCGGCGGGAAAATCTCGTTGGTTTCAAATCGGAAAATGGAAAGAACTGGCTTGAAGACGCGCGAGTTGCGAAATTAAAAGCTCGGCTCGGCTGACCTCCTGCAAGCGCACGACGTGATTCTCGCCGGGCCCGAAAAAGGGGACCAGGATGGTGCAGTAGAGAGCCCCGCCGCGAACGGGGAGCGGACCCGGGACCGCGCGCGCACCTGGGCCGCGAGGAGGGGGCATCCCGAAAGGATCGGTGCTTACCCACTTCCAAAGCAGGGACACAGCGGCCGTGCAGATCCCGTTCTCTCGGACAGCGCCTTCCTCCCAAGCCGCAGGCTCTACCCACCGCTCCGCCCGCCGCTCCCCGAGTCCCCGGCCCGCGGCCGTATTTAAATACTTCTGCCGGGGAAGGCGGAGGCTTCATTCCCCTGCAGCCAAGCCTCCCGGGACTCTGGACCCGGCCACCGCCCCGCGCTGCCCCGCCTCCCTCCGCTCCAGGCCCCCCGGGCAGGCCTCTATTTCCTTCTGGACCCAGAGCGGCAGAGGGGGCGGGATCCGAACTGTATGACCACGCCCCTTGAGGAGCAGGGCGAATCAGCTCCAGCTAAGTCACGGGCTCCGCCCTCGCCCGCAGCGAGCGGCGCTGGGCGTGGCTGCGTGCGCCGCTGGTCCCGCTAGGCTGACTAGCTGCAGGGAGGGGCGTCGTGGTCCCTGTTGGTCATCCTTGTCTGTGCTCCTTCCCCGCTCTGGGTCCCTGGAATCTGGCATGAGGAAGGTTCGCGCGTGCCAAGTGAACCACCCGTGATCATAGGGCCTGGGAGGGGAGAGCGAGCCCACAGAAAAAGGTCTTCCGGCTTTCTGACTCTTCCCCTTATCCTGGAGCCCGAGCTCCGTTCTCGGCCCCTGGACTCTGATGGAGGGCCTCCCCTGCTCTCCTAAGCTCTTCAAGCCCCTGAGTCCGCCGCGCCCTTCAGACAGTTGCCCAGAGTTTAGTCACGTCCCATCCGGATGGCGCCGGGTCTGGGAAGGAGATACCTCAGGTCAAAACGATGCTGAGTTCCATAATGACTGAACCAGTGTCTCCGGGTTGGTCCTTGGCCAGAGAACCCGGGCGCCCACGCCTGGAGGGCGTATTTTCCAGGAAAACTTTCCAGCCAAATTCTAAAAGGGAGGTTGTCTGTATGATGCATAGCAAGGCGTATGCAACGTAGATATGTGTGGGTGTTAATTTGCGTGTGTGTGTGTGTGTGTGTGTGTGTGTGTGTGTGTGTGTGTGTGTGTGTGTGTTACTAGAGATTGAACTCTAAGCACTCTACCACCGAACTGTCCCCAGTCCTTACAAATGCATAGAAAGTAAAACTGTCCCCTGGAGAAAGGGCTAAGATGTTTACTCCCCAGGACCCATATCAGAGGACTCAACACTGCCTAAAACTCCTGCTCCAGGAGACCACGCTCTATCTACCAGCACGAACATACACAGACATCTGTATGCATAAACTTTTTTTAAAAGGCAAAATTATTTAGCCTGCCCACGGGAGTTTTTTGAGACATGGTCTCTGTGTAGAGGTGGCAGATCTGGAACTCAGTATATAGTTCAGACTGGCCTTTTACTTGCAATGATCCCCTTACTTGACCCCTCTGCCCTCCCTCCCCCAGGGATCATGATTACCGCCACGCCCACTTTTAATGTGAAGGTTTGTTCTGTTTCTTTTGCTGCTAGAGATCAACTTAAGCCTAAAAATCAAAAAGGAGAAAAGGCCAGGCACAAATACCTCATTGGTGGTGATATGTTCTGAGAAATGTGTTCGGCACATTTGTTCTGCCACGTCATCATGTACTTACTCAAACTTCGCTGGGAACATCAGTACTCGGTATAATCCGGGACCACCCTATATGAAGTCAGCCCTTCGTGAAATGATGTTATGAAGTGCTTGACTGTACCTCATGGGGGAAAGTAATTAGGAAATGTTGGAAGCACATTCAAACGCCGTAGGTCTGAGGAGGAGGCCCAGTGGGTAAAGCGGTTGCTATGTAAGCATAGAGGTCTATGTTCAGGTCCCTCGGGTGCAAGTGAAAAGCCAAGTGCTGAGACTGGAAATATAGCTGCTCAGTAGTTAATAATGAAGACTGCTCTTCAGATCCCAGCACCTGCCTCAAGGAGGCTCACAACCACCCCAGACCCGGAGACCCACAGAGACACGAGGCATACTTTGATGTTGTTTTTGTTTTTCGAGACAGGGTTTCTCTGTGTAGCCCTGGCTGTCCTGAAACTCACTTTGTAGACCAGGCTGGCCTCGAACTCAGAAATCCGCCTGCCTCTGCCTCCCAAGTGCTGGGATTAAAGACTTGCGCCACCATGCCTGGCTCCAATACTGATTTTACAAACCTGGCAGCAGTTGCCTTAAAAAAAAAAAAAAAAGTTTCTTTTCAAAGTATGCCTGTAATTCCAGCTCCAAGGGATTCAAGGCACCTGGTCCTTGAGGGCACTTGTACTCATGTCCACATACACATATAAGATACATACATCCGTACATATGTATTTGGGGTGGGTTATGCTATTCTCTCCCTCACAGTACACTGAGACATATTATTTCTGTCCCCTAGGCACATAACCTGTAGGTAAACAGTTATAGAATGCTTTCAAATACCAAGATGGTGAGGATTTGGGCTGTTTGTGTTTATCTCTTTATAAACAAGTGTCCTTTAGTTACTGACAGGGTGGCTTAATGTATAGGGCTTTGGTTTGTTTTGGAGTTTTTAGGCAGTAATTGTGTGTGTGCATGTGTATGTCCATGTGTGTACTCTGGTATATGGCATGGCAGAGGGCAGTTAGTGGTCAGCTACATGAATTCCAAGCATTTTCAAGCTGTTACTCATAGGATGTTAGGTCCACCACACAGATGGGCAAGGAATGGCTATTTAGAAGGCTAAAGATAGCCCAAGATAAACTGTAATTAGGCTCTTGACCTGCAATATTCCAATCTCCCCAGACCACTGATGTTCTAATCAACCAACTTTTGCAAAAATAGCTTCTTTCCAGGAATTCTCCTTCACATTGCCTCCATCTGTTCTGTGTGTTGATCTCCCACATGCAATTTCAGTTTGTAAATGATTGATCTGTTTGTTTGTGGATTTTTTTTGGTTTTGTTTTCCCAAGTCAGGGTGCTCTCTACGTAGCCCTGGCTGTCCTGGAACTTGCTCTTAACCACTGAGCCATCTCTCCAGCTCCTGTATAAATACTATTAATTGCGTTCTTTGGGAAATATCAAATAATCACACAAACATATGCAAAAGTAAAACGTCTTTATCGGGAGGGATGCACTGAGACAGGCTACGTAGTCCTGGCTGGCCTGGAACTCATATGTAGACCAGGATGGCCTCAAACTCAGAAATCTGTCTTCTTCTGTCTTCTGAGTTCTGAGATTAAAGATGTGCGCCACCTTGCAAAGCTAAAGACACAGCCTTTATGAAGATGTACTAGGTCTCCTGCTACTCAAGACATGGAAGCAAGAGGAGCAGGCGTTCAAAGCCATGGATGGTGTTATTCTCTGCTGGTGAAATGAACCAACTGAAGTCAGATTAGAGTATATAAAGGCAGGTTTACTGGGAAGCTGTCCTGGGGCACGTTCACTGGTTCCACCACGGAAGGAGGCCAGGGGAGTTGCCAAGGGGAGGGGAGACAGGGAGGATGGGGAAGAGAAAGAGCAAGTGTATACGGGAGGCGGGGGAGGTGGGAAACAGAGAGAGAGAGAGAGAGAGAGAGAGAGAGAGAAATGTGAAAAGAGGGAGGGGGAGAGAGAGAGAGAAGAGAGAGGTGTGAAAAGAGGGAGAGAGAGAGAGAGAGCGCGTGCGCAAATGTCTGGATTATATAGGAAAGAGCCTTTGGAGGAGGGGAAGCCCAGCCCCAGGGTGGAAACTTTAGGGCAGAGGGCAAGGTATGGGAGCCATGCCCTGTAATAGGTAGGGACTGAGGGACAGGGTGAACCTGAAGGCCAGGTGCTCTTTGGTATGTTAAATATGCTCCTCAGTCCCTTGTCCCAGGTCAGAAACCTATCAATCCTCAGTTACATAGATAGCCTAAGCTACAAGACTCAAAACCCAGATACAGGGGAAATATTTAGCAGAGCAGAGCAAGTCATGAATACCTCCACAAGCCGAGAGAGCTTCGCTCCTAAAGAAAACATAGCGAGAAGAAACCGAGCTAAGAGTTAAGAGAGGGATGAAAATGACTGTCTGGGGGCTGGTGAGATGGCTCAGTGGGTAAGAGCACCCGACTGCTCTTCCGAAGGTCCGAAGTTCAAATCCCAGCAACCACATGGTGGCTCACAACCATCCGTAATGAGATCTGACTCCCTCTTCTGGAGTGTCTGAAGACAGCTACAGTGTACTTATATATAATAAAAAAAATAAATAAATCTTAAAAAAAAAAAAAAAGAAAATGACTGTCGGGGAGAGGCTCTGTCATGTAGAATGGAAAGGAGCCTGCCTAAGCCGGCAGCCATGAGATTGAGAGCATAACAGTCTTTAGAGACACTTCAAAGTAAAAGTTTATAAAGACATTGGTATTGTCCTCCACTTCATACCACGCCAAGGATGAAACTTTTATTTGGATGTGTGGGTATAGTACACTCATGTCAAGGTCGGAAGACATCTAGCATTCTGCTCCATTTTTCTTAACTTGAATTCCTTACAGAGTGTCTCAGTGAAGCTGCAGCTAGGCTGCTGGACAGGAAGCAGTTCTCCTTTCTACCTTCCATAGCACTGGGCTCACAAGCCCATGGCCAGGCCAGGCTGTTTACAGGGGTGCTGGGATCTAAACTCGGGTCCTCAGGCTCGCTCAGCAAGTGTTCTTACCCTCTGAACCATCTCTCCATCCTGCCTGAAACTTCTTATTTCTGACAATAAAAGTTAGCTTTCTTTTGGACAAATGTGTTTTACAGAATGCATTTCCAGCTTCTTGAGTTCTGTAAGCCCCCGTTCTAAGAGACCTCTGCCTGAGACTAGTCCATTACAAACAGAAAGCTTGCCTTTCAAACAAAGGAAACTGTCCTGGGACCCACTATCCACACAAAAAGTTCTGGGTGCCAAGCAAAGGGTTTGGGAATTTGAGGGCATCCCCTATAAGTAGTCAGAGTCCTCAACTCTTTCTTTCTCACTTTGGATAACCTATTTTTGTTAAGGTTCAAGTCTAGAGTTAGCAGCATTGATGTTTGGGGGCTGGTGGTGCAGCTCAATGATAGACTATGTGTTTAGCATCATAAAGCTCTGAGTCCATCAGCAGCAACCCTGTCAACAAAGGAGGGAGGAAGGCTGAGAATGTGAGAGATGAAGAGGGAAATACAGAGCACAGGCAGGAAGTTATGAATGCCAAACAGACGATGCTGCAGAAATTAGTGATCTTGATTTGGTTACAAAACAACATAGGGCCTCATGTAGACTAGGCGTCTTAGTCAGGGTTTCTATTCTTGCCCAAACATCATGACCAAGAAGCAAGCTGGGAAGGAAAGGGTTTATTCAGCTTACACTTCCACATTGTTGTTCATCGCCAAAGGAAATCAGGACTGGAACTCAGGTCAGGAAGCAGGAGCTGATGCAGAGACCATGGAGGGATGTTACTTACTGGCTTGCTCAGCTTGCTTTCTTATAGAACCCAGGACTACCAGCCCAGGGATGGCACCACCCACAATGGGCCCTCTGTGTGCATGGGGCTGGATGTGCCACCATGCACATGTAGAGGTCAGAGAATGTGAGGGAGTTGGTTCTTTTCTTTCACCATGTTGAGTCCCGAGGATGGGACCTGAGGCAGCAGGCCTGGTGGCCTCCGTGACTAGTTGAGGAGCCATGCCCACTGGCTCAGGGGGCAGTATTTTGCAACATGGTTGAATGCCTCTGTACCATTTGACATGGTTGATCTGCCTCTTAGAGGCTTGGATTCTTCTGAGGTTATGAGACAGTGCACTGCCCTTGCTTCCATTTGTTTCCTCTCCTCTACTTCCTTATTCCTTTCCTCTACCAGAGCTCACCCCTTAGACTGTGTCCCCATGTCCCCAGCTTCAGTCTAGGGACTTTTCCTGTCCACCCTTCCCTAAGTGATTTTTACTCAGTTCAAAAGAAACACCACCCAAGGCCTCTCTTTATTATGGAAATTAGCTCCACTTGGGTCTCTAACCAACTCCCTACTAGAGACAGCCACTTGGACATCCTACAATCACTGAAACAATCACTGGATTGGTGGCGGTGACTTCTGAATGGACCCTGTAAGCCATTCTATTCTATTCCTTTTTTTTTTTAAATTATTTATTTGTTTTATGTAAATACACTGTCACTGTCTTCAGGCACACCAGAAGAGGGCGTCAGATCCCATTACAGATGGTTGTGAGCCACCATGTGGTTGCTGGGAATTGAACTCAGGACCTCTGGAAGAGCAGTCAGTGCTCTCCGGCCCAGCCATCTGATTCTTTAAGTGATACATTTCTCAAAGTTTAGATGAACGGATATGACCTGAAGCTCTATGGAGATGTGAACAGGAAATATGTGTACAAGGCTGGAGATGGTCAGCTATTAAGAGCACTTGCTGCTCTTGCAGAGGACCCCCGCATGGTTCCTAGCACAAGGGAACGCATAACAATTTATTAACTACAGTTCTAGGGGATCCAACATCCTCTGGACAAGGCAGTTGTCTGCACACATATGGTGCATATAAAACTCTCTACATACATACATACAACATACATATACATAATAAATAAATATAATGAGATTCTTATTTTGAAATGGTCTCACTGTATATCTCTGCCTGGCCTAGAACTCGCTACACAGGTCAAATTCAGAGATCCATCTGCCTCTGTCTCCTAACTGCTGGGATTGCAGGCATTTTCAATATATTTTTTTGTTTTCCTATGTGATGGGTGTTTTGTCTATGTACAGATGGATGCTTAATATCTTACTGCTTCAGAATTTCATACGTGTATACAATGTGTTTTGAGCATATCCACCGTCTCATCCCAAACCCCCCCCCCCCCCCCGGATAACCCAAGAAAGTCCCCCTCCTATCTTCATGTCTTCTTTTAAAGTATGATTTCCATTTTATTTTCCCTGGAACATGGCTTCTCTTCTGTCCTTAAGCTCTTTACAAAGGCTTTGGTGGCAGTTGAGAGGCAGTACCAGCCGGTCTAAATGGCAAGGTGTGTGTGTGTGTGTGTGTGTTTGTGATCTGACCTGGCCTCCAGGAGATCAGTTCTTGTAATGTTGTTATGAAGGGCATAGCTCCTGTTGTCCCACAGCTCCCCACAGAGCTGGGAAAGCACATAAACATCCACCACACATGTCACGCATGTCACGCCTGTCCCTGATGGCAGTGGCCTCCACTGTTGCAGTGATGAGCTTCCTTTTTGTTTTTTTGTTTGTTTGTTTTTCGAGACAGGGTTTCTCTGTGTAGCCCTGGCTGTCCTGGAACTCACTCTGTGGACCAGGCCTGCCTCTGCTTCCCAAGTGCTGGGATTAAAGGCATACACCATCATGCCTGGCCTAAAAGCTTTTTTAAAATAACCCACTCGGTGTTAAGTAGTGCTCTCTGTATGCACACATGTATGGGGGCACACACGGAAGCATGGGCAACCTACCAGTGGCCATACCCCAAAGAAAAATGATGTGAAACCTTGACTGTGGGTCCAACGCAGGTCATCAGGCTTGGTGGCAAGTGCCTTTACCACCAAGCCATTTTGCTGTCTCAAACAACCTGCTTTATGGGGAAAAAATGCTTCAGCTCTCTGAAGCCTGTTCCAAAGACATTCCTGAGTTCTGAAGCAGCTCACCATTTGAGCAATCTCATCTTTCTGCCAGTCAAGGGACATTTGGGGACAGTTCCACCTCTTTTTCTTCTTCTGTCTTGGGCTTCTTATCATTGACTGGATTCTCTCAGGTAGCACATGAGCTTTCTTAGATTTCTCCTTCACATCTGGATTACATCTAGCGTTACAGTGGCCTTTATGAATGTGGAGAACGGTTTCTTATACCACCTTCATCTTCCTCCATCAGTAATGCCTGTAGTGTGCAATGCTCTGACCCACGCTGTGCTCCCTTGGGGGACACTGAGGGGAGGGTGTTGGGTTGTTGCTGACAAACCGGCCTGAAGAATAGATAAGGAGTCTTGAGGGGAGGGAGTGCACCAGGCAGAATCTCCAAGCTCTGACTGACTAGCAACCAGGCGCTTTTATATATATATACACGTTTCGCAGAACAAAGGTAGACTAACGATTATCAAAGTGGTACAGATTATGTTTATTTTTTTCATAACATGT
Source organism: Mus musculus (assembly GCF_000001635.26). NCBI lineage: Eukaryota > Metazoa > Chordata > Mammalia > Rodentia > Muridae > Mus > Mus musculus. Next base: position 65,443,663 of record NC_000071.6, read on the forward strand.
CTAGGGTTACCTGTTCAGTTACAATTAGAAAATAAAACAGAACAGATTTTATTCTTATTATTAGCTCTAAAACTACAATTTAAGGAATCTAAAGAATTTCTCCTCCAAAGCACTCCACACAAACAGGAAATATCTGAACCTTTTAATGAATAGCAAATAATAATACCTAACTTCTTTTACTATATTGGTTTATCATCTAGGTTATAAAGTAGGAAACTGTTAAGTTTATTTTAGTCAATTCATCTTATTTGATTTCTATTCTTCCAGGGGTGTGCCCTATATGATACTCCCCCCCCCCATCTTTAAACTACATTTTCAGAGAGCTCTAAGCCTATAACAAAAAGAGGCCTTGAATCTGGTACCTATTTTCCTGGCCAGGGAGAGTTTGTCGAGTGTCTCTGTTTATCCTGCACCAATTGTATTAGCGCAGGGGAAGATATCTCCAGATTATTCCTGGGGTAAAGGCCTTCTCTAGCTCTGTGCTTATCTGTGCTTAATAGTCTGCAGGGCATAAGAAAGACTTCCAAATAGTGGCCAGAGAAAGTTAATGTTAGGGTTTTCCTAAAAGCACTCAGACATAACGTTTCTCAGGAAAAGACATAAAATGAATCATAATGCACAAATTCCCCAAAAATACAACATGCAAAGATGAAACCCAAAAGTTACAGACAGACAGAAGGACAGCGATCTTAGCAATCCGTGCAGCTTTTTGGAAGGTGGCTCACAGCTGCGGTGGCTTTCCAACTCTTGCTGTTTCCAATAGATATGGCTGTGCCCCTTCTACATTGGACTTGCTTTCAGAGTCATAACCAGGGCATCGTCTGGTACTGTAAGGGACAGACAAGCTCCCCCACAGCTCCCTCCAGGGACCCAAAAATTTTATCACCATGTCCTTTGGGGCAAGATTTGCCATCCAAATAGCACGTGCACGCACGCGCACGCGCACACGCACACACACACACACACACACACACACACACACACACACACATTCTTTTAAAAAAAAAGTCTCAATTTTCAGAAACCAAAATTAGAGATCAGATCTAAAGAAAACCCAGCAGGTTTCAGAAACGGCCTGCCAATATGACAGCTAGGTTTGGTTTTTCTGCATCAGGGAAAGAATAAGCTACCCAGACAGGATGCTGAAACTAAGCTGATACACTGTAACAGGATCCATGGGCACAGGGCGCATCCCTAACCTGCAGTATTGAGGCCAATGTGTTTCTATCATGCACCACTCAGGCTCTGAAATGAGATGCAAGCTTCATTGTCTATCTTCCCCTTCATCCATCACCTGGCTAGCGTTGACCTGTTGGCACTACTCCAAAATACCCAAATCTGCCAACGCCACCACTAACACCTAACTCCCACGGTTGGGCAGTTGGTTCACTCTTGTTAGCCTGTCCCTTCTCTTCCTTCCTTTCCTTCTTTTGGGGTGTGCAGGGCTGGGTAGGAGTTAAGGCCAAGCTTCACATATACTCTGCTATGGAGCAATACCTCCCGCCCCCCCCCCCCCGCTTCCCCCCCCCCCCTCGCTTCCTGTCCTGACTCACACCATGCATCTACAGGGCAGCCAGGAAAACGGGGCCTTTGATCTCCACTGCTAATCACTTAAAGTCTGCATTTGCCTTGCAAGAGGCCCTGTAGGACAGAGACTTTATTTCTGAGCTCCTTTTGCCCAGTCATTTGATTGTATTCTGGTCCCCTGGGAACAGCAATTCTAGTTCAGTCTCAGGTCCTTTGCACGTCTTGCTACCATGTCTCCCAGATCTTGGCATCATTCAGATCGCAGCTCAGATATCAACGCTGAGAATTCTTGAAGTGATTACTGGTTCTTGACATGATCTCACTCTGTTAGCTTTTGTACTGTCTGCACCTTGTAACTAGAAATAATTGTGTGTATGCGTTGCTGAGAATTGAACTCAGGGATTTGAATGGATCAGTTTTCTTGACGACCAGGAAGTTCAGTTATGTGAAAAGTGAATATTCACACTACTAACATTTTAAAGCTTTTCTTTGTGACATATCATCCTTATTATTAATTGCTAAAATAGATTTTCATTTTCTTTGAGACAGTGTCTTGCTTTGTGGCCCAAGCTAACCTTAAAGGTGGTCTTTCTGCCTCAACTTCAGGTAAGCACAAACCATGACCAGCTTGACAGTGTTTTTAACTTCCTGGCCTGTGTATGTTTCAACACACCGCTTTCTTATTAATGGGATAGACTCCAGCGGGGAGTCCCTGGTGAAGGATGGCATTTGTCTTCCTTGCTCTCCCAATGCTAATTTCACAAGATAAAATGCATTACTTCTAGGTACAGGAAAAATCCAAGTGTTACAGTGTCAAAAGTAGTTCTACTGTAATGGACTTCGGTATCAGCTAATTCCGGCCCTTGAGTACAATTACTAGTGGTCAAGAAGGAATGCCTTGCCGGGCGTGGTGGCACACGCCTTTAATCCCAGCACTCGGGAGGCAGAGGCAGGCAGATTTCGGAGTTCGAGGCCAGCCTGGTCTACAGAGTGAGTTCCAGGACAGCCAGGGCTATACAGAGAAACCCTGTCTCGGACCCCCCCTCCCCCAAATCTTTTGTATCTGTACACATTCCATGTTGGAGTAAAAGCAAATTTTTACCTTTATGTGATTTTAGTGCAGTATAGCTCTGGGTACAAATGTCTGCTCAAATAAATACTACTGTGTATTACTCCATCAAAGAGAATGTCTGCTTGACATTTTCCAGGAAGAAAAAGATAACTAAAGAAATGTAATTTAACTTCCTAGAGGTTCTTAGAACTTTTTCTTCTGAACACTGACCCTATACTTTTAGCTTTGTTTTAAATTTTTGACAAGGTCTCCTGCATCCCAGGAGATCTAGCTTCAAAGCTGCTATGACAAAGGGTGACCTTGGAGTCCTGGTTCTCCTGCCTCTTCCTCCCAAGTGCTGGGATTATAAATGCATCCCACCGTGCCTGGCTTATGAACTGTGGGTGAGAGGACCCAGAGCGTCATGCATGAGGACACCCTAACAGCTGGGCTTCACCCAGAGCTATCGTTTAAATATTTTCCTTATTTCTTGGAAACATCTTGAGTTGAAAAGTTGTACCTAAAAATATTATATATATATGGTATTAACATTTAATCAAGTAGAGGGTATCTTTTTCCACAAAAGTCAAACAGAAAACGAAGTGTTACTAACATTTTCTATTTATTCATTAATAAAAAGTGCATAGTACAAGCCCTTAACCCCAACCCAAGTCCTCAGTAGAAGATTAACACCACAGGCTAGATGGCACGGGCTGATTTGTTTGGCATGATTTAAACATTGAGAAACAGCAAATTACATTTAGTACATCACATGACCCCTTTGCCTTTAACAAAATAATCACTGGACATGTAATGATACACAGGGTGCTTCACTGAGAAATCTAAGACTGTCCCTATTTTCTATGGCAACAACAAAATTTAAACCATTTGTATTTTCCATCTTCAAGTTGCTGTTTTGTGTTTTAAAGTGAGCTGATCAAACTGCAGTAAAAAAAAAATCACTGAAGACAAACTGTCATTTAGAATGACAGACTTCCACAAGTCCTTTAGAAGTCTAAGATATTAGTAATTCCATAAACAGTATCACAAACGCTAAGTGGAAGCATGGGACAATTCCCAGTACTCATAGAGTACTCAGTGGCGACTCTGGAGAACCCTGCACATTGTCTCATAGAGTACTCAGTGGCGACTCTGGAGAACCCTGCACATTGTCTCATAGAGTACTCAGTGGCGACTCTGGAGAACCCTGCACATTGTCTCATAGAGTACTCAGTGGCGACTCTGGAGAACCCCTGTACATTGTTAGAACATGAGTTCTTAGGCATGGGATAGTGTTTAGGTACATGATAAAATCTTTTGCTATAAATACTCCCAATGTGGAAAACAGAAAAGCAAAACTACTAGATTTTGTATGAAACAGTATGAAGAAGCTCTCAAGTGACTGCTCTTGGTGGCGTGGACGGCCTAACGTCAAGACTGTAAGCTTTCTCTTTTTAGTTTACGAGAATTCTAGCTACAGAGCAAGTGAATGTTTGCAAGCCAAATAATGGTGAACAAATATGCTAGCTTAAAGGGCCACATGTAGACACTTAAGGAAGAGAATAGCAAATTATTAATTGGGTTAGTAATAATATTTTATGCAAGATATTATCACCTTAGGAATATAGAAAAAATTACCAAAGAAAACAAAAATAGCAAAGACTAAAGGTAAAAACCCAAGGCCAAGTACTTCTCAAAGAAATCCAACTGTTACCAAGCACTGAAACGCCTGGGTCAGGCCAGGTGGTGGTGGCACATGGCTTTAATCTCAGCCAGGGAGGCAAAAGCAGGTGGATCTCTGGGCTTGAGGCCAGAGCTAGGCAGAGAAACCCTGTCTCAAACACACACACACACAAGTCTTGATGGAACCTTCTGTACAACTGTGCTCATATGTACTTCTGATGAACACATAACTAAGCCATTTCTATGTCAGAAAGTAAAATCTTTATCAGGTTAAAAAAAAAGGGTGCTGAGTTACTAACGTAATAGGGGGGTTACATAGGGAAAAACTATGATATTTAGACGTAAGTGCACGTGGTAGAAATGAATACCCAGAATAAAAATATACTTTTCCAGGTCTCTAATACTAGATGTTCTGTATCCACATTGTCTCCATTAAAAAATAATTGATTTACTCTTCTTTTATGCTCATTGGTCTTTTGCCTGCGTGTATGCCTCTGTGAGGGTGTTGGATACCCTGGAGTTACAGACAGCTGTGAGCTGCCGTGTGGTGGCTGGGAAATGAGCCTGGGTCCTCTGGAAGAGCAGCCAGTGCTCGTAACTGCCAAGCCTTCTTTCTACCCTTCGCCATTTTTATTTTAATCCAAGGTGAAGTCTCAGCTATTTGTGAGGCAGACTGTGTGAGGCCATCAGCAGGTTAGAAAGCACTGTTGGGACATATGTGCAGCCTTCAAAGGCTGAGGGCAGGAGAAGAAACACTACAGCTTTAGATCCACTCGAGGCCATTCCAGTTTTGCTCAGGTTAAGTCCCTCACCCCATTTTTTTTCCTTTGTGAGACAAAGTCTTCCCATGCCTCGCCAAACCTGACCTGAAATTCACTATGTAGCCTCGTCTGGTCTTGAGACTGCTACCATATCTGGCTTTTTGTGTTAAACTGGCTACAGGCTACTAAGCGGGTAAGACTTCTGGGTGGCCACAGCAAAAGAGGAATCCTGTACCGTGTGTTGTTAATTTGTTCAGAATTTAACTTACCTGGTTAAGTCACTCCTTAGAAACACAAGTAGCTAAGAGGTGGTTATATTATTGTTTAAATGTTGAGTACAAAGCCAAGGGAACCAGGAAGAGCACAAGTAGCCAGGATTACCATACGGGACAAAGAGATGCCCTTAACAATGCTTACAGCCAGACCTTGATAACCACTGCTTGGGAGAAAGGGCAGGTTACCCAATTGGGTCACAGGGCAGGTCGTGGTGCAGTATGGTAGAAGTTCATTTAGCTCACACAAATAGTCTCTCAGCTCTGTACAGTGACAGCCTAGACTGCCCAAGAAGGGATCAGCCTTTACCTTGATAACAAAATATGTTCTGGTCCGGACAAATCCCCTGCAGTGATTCCTAGGAGGAGAGAGTCCAGGCGTCCAGGCCGCCCAGGCCTGTTTGATGCAGTCTGTATTCACTGCTTTTGAACTTCTGACTGGTTAAACACATTTCAAAATCTCAGTTACCAACGCTCCTTCCAACTCCAATGCATCTGCATCCTACTGCTAAACAGAACTGAGCTGAGAGGTGACAAAAATATTCTCGTTTGTCATTCTCCTCCTTTCCCTTGGAAGAAACCAAGACCTCAGATTAAAGGCTCTTCTCCTCATAAGTCAGAAGGCAACAAAAGATTCATTTTTTTTAATTAAAAAAAAAAAGGTATGAATTTAAGTCACGGGTGTTAAAATGCCAGCCCCACACACAGGCGATTTTAACAGGGAAGGGTTAGACTGGAAGAGAAGCTTGCTGAAGAGGCACTCAACTTGAAGAACAAATATCGTGAGGCGAGGAAGGCTAGCATACAGTGGCTTTCAATGACACGAAATGGATTCTAAACCAACCACTATATTAATCAATCATGTTTATTTAAAGTATTCTTAACATCAGAAAATTTTAATGGGAATTAAAAAAAAATCAGTAAACAACCAGTTCGCTTTCCGTATTCTAGCCATAAAGCCAGCTGGAGGTTGTGAGGAAAATGCTCACTGTCCCAAGGACTACAGAAAAGGGCCAGTAAAGTAACTACAGTGTGGCTCTGTCACTCACACCAGACAACCCCAAATAAATACCTTATGGAAAGAATTAAAATCTATCAAAACCCACTTAAAATACTTAAATGCAGAAATCTCAATTTTCCTTCAGCTGGGCCAGAAACCACCACAGACGTTCTAGTCAGGGTTGCAGGGAGAACGAGTGGAATGTTTAAGCTTAGGCCAACCAACAAAGCCCTCAACTTTTCAATAGAATCATTTACTCAGGGATACTGTAAATAAGGACGGTGGCAACTCAGGAAGCAAAAGGCAGTTGGCAAGTGAAATTTCTAGAAGCTCATGAAAACAATACCATCCAAACTGCAGATGGAAAAGGAGACAGTTAGTGCCTGGTCGTCTTCAGTCGCTCGGTCGTGCAGGGTGTTAAACCATTGCTGCTTCCCACACCAGGACGTTAGTCCACGGGAGGGGCTGGCGGGTCCTGTCCCTGGCATTAAAAGAGAATGAGTTAAGAGACATTAACACATCCCATGAGTATCGAAGGGGCATAGTACCTGTCCCCACCCATGCAGCACTAAATCTGTCCTGTCTTGGTGGGTTTACATGGAGAGCATAAGGTAAATACGGTGGCTCGGCAGGGTTTGCCCCATCCTTGCCCGTGGTATGGAAGGGAAGCTGCAGTAGTAATGGGATGATCCTAGCCACCTTGAGGGAGTGTCAATCTTTCTCATAATGTGATTGGCTGAGTGCAGTACACTCACAAGCAGAGACGTCTGTTTCTCACTATGGAATGTCTACCAGGATATGACTCCAGTGCTTGTGGTAACCATCCTCCTGCTGTAAGGGAAGCCCACCTTACAGTGGAGCCTGTAGGAAGAGGGACGAGACTGGCTATGGATGCATGCATGCATGTATGCAGACAGGGTCTCATGCATCTCAGAAGTTGTGCACACTGGTCAAGTGCTCTACCCACTGAGCTATAGAGCTTCAGCCCAGAAACTGGGTTTACAATAGCACGGTTAACTTTTCTCTTTTCTGAGACACTGGGGATTTGCTGGGTAGCCTATATGCTGGGGTTACCGTTGTGTATGAGCACAGTCTGCTTCATACTGTTAAACTTTCTCAGCACTGAACCTAACTGAATTTTTGGTGTGTAAAACCAATAAATCCAGCGCCGGGCGTGGTGGCGCACGCCTTTAATCCCAGCACTCGGGAGGCAGAGGCAGGTGGATTTCTGAGTTCGAGGCCAGCCTGGACTACAAAGTGAGTTCCAGGACAGCCAGGGCTATACAGAGAAACCCTGTCTAAAAAAAAAAAAAAAAAAAAAAAAAAAAAACCAATAAATCCACTTACTTGATCACCTTTACACTGGCTTTTTGCAACCTGCAATAGCAAGCACCTGCGCTAAAAGAAAAGATGCCAAACTATACGAGCTGAGAGAGGAGGATCAAGAGTTTGAGGCTAGCTTGAGCTACAAAATGAGTTCAAGGCTATCTGGGTCGTACTGTGAGACTTCATCTCAAAGGGGGAGGGATGGAGCTGTTAGGATGTCCAGGGAGGCTTTAGTTACTTGGCCGGCATGCTCTGTAAGGTGAGCAGCCTTTCTATTGTTGTCTGTTTTTTTTTTTTTTTTTTTTTTCTGTTCCTTGCTTAGGACACAGAGACTATTGTTCCTAGGACCAATAAGGTCTGTCACTTGTAATGGCTTCTAAGTCAGGTTAAGTTGGATTTCTTTCTCTAAACATTGGAGAAATTGTTCCCTGACATGAAAATAACAAAGGTATACACAGAGTAAGGCATGGGGAGAGGCTAAGAAAGAAACACTTTATGTTTGCAAGGTTCTTAAGGCACAGTCCCCTTTCCAAGAAAAGCCTAAAGTACACTAAAGCTTTCTCTCCTTTTCCTCTAAGACAGATGGAGTCTCCCTGTGTAGAGGAGGCTAGCCTTGGACCACAAATGAGACCGTGTGTGTGCCAATAAAGCCATTCTTAGCTAGCCCAGCACACAGCATGTCTATACGCTCTCCTCCTAAAAGTTCCACGGTGCAGGCCAATTCTCACTGCTATGCCTGCTTTCCTCTCATATGAAGAACTACTTATAAAGTCTGACATTGGGCTGGTGAGATGGCTCAGTGGGTAAGAGCACCCGACTGCTCTTCTGAAGGTCCGGAGTTCAAATCCCAGCAACCACATGGTGGCTCACAACCATCTGTAACAAGATCTGACTCCCTCTTCTGGAGTGTCTGAAGACAGCTACAGTGTACTTACATATAATAATAAATAAATCTTTAAAAAAAAAAATCTGACATTAACACCGTAAGGCTGCATACTGAGAAGGCTGAGCAACAGAATTAATAGAGTAATTTCGTGTTCCAACATGTGGTTTCATCACGAAGAAAAAAGTTTTTTGGAGACAGGGTTTTCCATAGGAAAGCAAGCTAGGCTCTAACTTGCTATGTAGCAAAGGATGATCTTGAATTTTGATGTCCTACCTCCACCTCCCCATGCTGGGATTACAGCTGTGTGCACTATACCCTGTTTATGAGGTGTTGAGCCCAAGGCAGGGCTTCACACACACTAGGCAAGTAGTCTACAAACTAAGCCCCATCCCTGTTGATGGATGGCGCTGCTCGCAGGTGCAGCAACATCTCATTTAAAGCCGGACAGAAAGGCTTTACTGTACATATCACTACATGATCCTAGTCTGAAAACTGTTTTTCTTAATTATTTTTATTTTGTGTACATGTTTTGCCTACATGTATGCCTGTGGGAAGGTGTAAGATGCCCCAGAACCGGAGCTAGAGACAATTCTGAGCTGCCATGTGGGTACTAGGAATTAAACCCAGGGCCTCTGGAAGAGCAGTCAGTGTACTTAACCACTGAGCCATCTCTCCAGCCCAACTTTTTTTCCTGGATGCTGTGTAACTTTATAGATACCCATCCCCTTCCTGAAGCAAGATCTCACTTTGGAGTACAAGGTGACCTAGAATTTGTGGCAATCCTCCTGCTGCACTCTCCCAAGTGCAGGGATTACAGATATGAGCCACATCTAACTCTGTTTTTTTATTTTAATGTTCATCTCTACAAAAGATAACTGGGGACTGAGAATTTCATTATGACTACACTGAAAGGACTCAGTCCGAGAATTGAGTCTTCCTCTTAATAATTTCTGTATTTCAGTCCAAGCAAACACCCCCCCCCCCCACCACCCACAAAGGGTCAGGAGTAGCTCTTACACTGTGAGGACTGGAGGGCTTTCCAGGGAGGCTGGAGCCTCTCAGGTTAGGAGGCCTCAGAAGGAAGAGGAGCATGGCGATCACCATCCAGGCCATCAGGATCACAGTGATGCTGATGCCACTGTCACTGGAGGGTCCTGGCACTAAGGACGAACAGAAAAAGCATCTGTAGCCAAACTGCATCCTGACTGAAACCCTGCGAGATACACATCTGAAATGGGAGCAAGTCTGGTCCTCTGCAAGAGTAAGTGTATACGCCTCACAGAGGCACTTGTCCAGCCCCGTGCAGTAATAATCTGTGCTAACAGAGTCCTGAGCGCTGGGAGCAGGCAGGGACACTTATCACTGTGACACACCATGCCCTACACACACCCAACAGTTTTGCACTGATTTGCAAGGACCATGGACTTAGGAAACCACAAATGCGTAGACCTGCTGAAGTAAAGAAGCCAGATCAAGAATAGCTAATGGGGGGCTGGAGACTCGACTCAGGGTAAAGAACACTGCTGCTCTTGCAGAGCGAGGATCCTCGTTCAGTTCAGCACCCACAACAGTGGCCTACAACCAACCACCTGTACGTCTATTTCCAGGGGTCCAACACTCTCTTCTGACCGCCACAGACACCATGTACATGCAGGCAGTGCATACGTAAATAAATCTACAAGAATTTTAAAGAATACCCAAGAGTAGGTATGGTGGCACATGCCTTTAATCCCAGAACTCAGGACATAGAGGCGGGTGGATTTCGGAGTCTTAGGGCAGCCTCATCTACATAGAGAGTTCCAGGCAAGTGAAGGCTAGATACTAAGTCTATGTCCAAATAATAAAAAGCAAAACAAACGAAAAAAATTCTAAAAAAACAAAACAAAACAACAAACAAAAAAGCTCAGTTTTCAGAAACTAAAATTAGAGATCAGATTTAAAGAAATCCCAGCAGATTTCAGAAATGGCCTGTCAATATGACAGCTAGTTTTGGTTTTTCTGCATCAGGGAAAATCCTGTTCAGCTACCCAGGCAGGATGCTGAAACTAAGCTCACACACTGTAACAGGCTCCACAGGCCCAGGCTCACTCCCAACCTGCAGTACTGAGGCCAAAGTTCTAGCAACTGAAATGCAGTCATGTTAAGGACTTAGCTGGTACAAGAGGAGGCAGATGGGAATGTGGTCTAGTCCTAACCTCAGTCACTTTCTGAGCAACAGCTAACTCAGTGGGGCAGGAGTCGCCAAACCACATGCTTTACCAGTACTGTCTCTTTTCCTCTGCTTTGGATGCTGGGTGTTGAACCCAGGACCTTACCAGTCTAGACAGGCAGTACACCACTTCGCCACACCCAAACCCCACAGCACACGTCTCCTGTTCCCTTCAACACTCTATATGCTGTGGGGATCTAACATTTCTATTACACTTACTCTGATTTTTGTGGAGTAACACATGGAGGGGCACAGGAGAACTTTCAGGATCTGGTTCTTTCTTTCCACTGTGTGAGTGCCCGGGATTGAACTCAGGTAAGCGTCTTTATCAGCTAAGCCACAGGACTGAACTTTCCTCTTACACAGGTCAGTCCGTTATCCAGTACCCTCAGGTCTCCAGGGTAGCCGAGGCTCCTGATTTTCCTGCCTCTAACTGCCAGACAAGTATGTGTTGTCACACCCCAAAACACCAGAAACACAAACATCTCTGCTGACCCACCCAGTGACTAAGCCTATCGAGCTCTGAGGACGCCAGCCTGACCTTTGCTGGGGTGACTTGGACTTGCTTCTCTAGGCTTCACTCTCTCCAACGTTATCTTTCCTAGTTACTTCACTTCTTCTCCAGCCAGAGTTTCCCTCGCCTGGCTGCACATCATCAGGAAGACCTGTGACCTACAGCACAGATTCTGAGGCCCTGTGTCAGACCATCTGATTCAGAGCAGTAGAGGGCTGTGGGCTAGTATTATAATTTTTTAAGCCTTCCAAATGAGAATGATGTAACACCAATTCAGTACTTCTCTGGCAGGGAGTACTGGAAGGAGTCCTTCCACCCCCTATCTTCCACCTTGCCCAGCACAACAGCCAGTCTCCCATTTACTCTCTGCCTCCCTCTTCTATAACAACCCCACTACTTCTGCTATCGTCCTGCCGCCTCTTCAAAGGATCATAGCATTTCTCAGTTGAAGGAATAGCTTGCCTAAGCCATTAACTTTCTAAGAGCAGGGACCATCTCATGGCTATTTGATCTTGGTTTCTTTATCTGTGAAAGTTAAACATCCTATCACCTCATAGGGGAGCACCAGGCCAGGGACAGGCAGGACATGAAAGCAGAATGACACACTGCCCAGAATGGCATGTGGCAAACGGGGGTGGGGGGTGGGGGGAGGAGGCAGGCACCAAAATCCCTCCACTTCAGAGTCTAAATAGACATGATTTTCCTGACCTTCAAGGCTTGATGCAAGATATTCATATTCTCTCTCTATCTCTCTCCTCTCTCCCCTCTCTCTCCTTCCCTCTTCCCTTCCCCCTCTTTGAGTGCTGGTGATCTAATCCATCCATGGGTTCCAGCAAGTTGGGCAAGCCCTCAACTCCCACACCCATATTTATCTGTGGGATGTAGAAGGGAAACATGCCATGGCACCCTCTGGGGAGACAAGAAAATAATTTGTGGGGGTCGGCTATCAGTTTTAAGGCTCATTTACACTACTGTCAATCATCCAGTTGGCCACATGAGGGCTGCTGGAGGTGGGTCTGCTGTATATGAGTCCTGAGGACCACGGGTGCACGTGAGGTCTGCTGGGAATGAGTCTGAGCTGTGGAAAGTCTTAAATATCCTGTAAAGAGAGAAATGCCTGCGGAGGTCATGGAGAGGTGTGTGACAGTAATACTTAAAAAAAATTTAAAGGTGTGTGTGTGTGTGTGTGTGCACACGCACGCGTGTGCAAGCACACATGCCACAAGCACACACACTGAGGTCTGAGGACAATTTGAGAAAGTTAGTTCTCTTCTCCCACAGTGTGTGGTGGGGGGAGTCCCAGAAACCTGAACTTAGATCATCAAAGTTGCAGCTTTATCTGCTGGGCCATCCTGCTGGTCCTGCTTGCACTGAGATATCCTGTAACCAGGCTATGTAGCCATGGCTGGCTTGAACTCTGTCTGTCTCTAGAATGCTGAGACAGCAGGCCTGTGCTGCTTACTCCTGGTTTGCTGAATTTTAGAAAATAATTATGGTGCCATTCTAGGAAGTAAATTTGGTATATGAGACCCAAAGAGGCCAGAGGGAAAACAAAACAGCAGGCGAAGAGGACACAATTAGTGCTGCAGCAGCAGCAGCAGGCAGCAACAGACAGCAGCAGCAGGCAGAGATGGAAAGAATGCTGCTGAGGCATTAAACACATAAATTTGAGGGGGTCAGGAACAGTGGGCCAGGCAGGACAAGGCCATCCTGAGCTAGGTAGTGAGTTTGAGGCCAGCCTAGGCACACACTGAGACCACTAGGCACACAGTGAGACCACAGAGACAGGCTAACGTGCAGTTCGGTGGTGGAGCACTGGCCTAGTGTGCATTGAGGACTTGGGTTTGATCTGTAGCACCAAAAGAAACAACAGTTTTTGAAAAATATTCTACAAAGCCCTAAAACGTTCTTCATGTTCAGACAAACCTCTGAACTGCCTTTAAAAGTGGTTGTATGAAAAACCTAGACTTGTTCTTCAGATGGCCACCTTTTGTAATGAAATAGCCATGTCCACTGGTAACTATAAAATGCAGGGGCTAGAGGAAGGTGCCAAAGCGGCAGGGTTTAGATCTAGACTGGGAAATAGGGAGGGAGGGAGATCACTGCCGTGATGCTGGGGATCTGGAAGGGAGAAGGGTCTGCCTCCAAGTGCCCCTGCCTTCACCGAGCTGAGAACCAAGACTGACATAGATGTCCAAGTAAGACAGTCTCTACATACATAATGGCTGGACACGGGACAGCAGAGGGTGGTACCACTGAGAAGGGAAAAGTGTCCACAAAATGTAGATAGAGTGAAGCCAGCAGGACAAGGCTTTGCAGCTAAAAGCACCGCCTCCAAGCCTGAAGATCTGAGCTTGGCTCCCCACCCCCACCCCCTCATACAACCAAATTGTTTTTTTATATAGCAAACGCAGAGTGAGAGGCAGCTGGAAGCAATCTTAGTCAGGAGCCAATGGGATGTGTTTACTGCTGACTCCTGCAACTGGAGTGAGGTTCAGAAGCCAGGCAAGACGTGGAGACCAGAGAGACTTAGTCGCAGAAGCAGCCAGTCACAGCCAGAGCATAGGACTCACAGGTCAGAACAAGGACCTTCAAGTGTGCTTCAAACAGAAAGCCCCTGAAAAGTTTTAGGTGAAAAGAAGCCAAAAGCAAACTCTTACTTGTTCAAGCCAATTGTGTTATGAATAACAGCAGCAGGGAGCTAAACTGGGAGGGAGTTAGGAACAGGCAAGGCTGGGCATGGTGGCACTCGCCTTCAATCCCACCACTTGGGAGGCTGATTCTTTGTGAATCTAAGGTCAGCCTGTTGTACACAGTGAGTTCTAGACCAGCCAAGGGTACAAATAGGTAAGGCCCTGTCGCAAACAAACAAATAGACAGAAAGACAAACAAACAGACCCTACTATAATGGCCTAGATATGAGGTGGTAAACAGAGAGGAGGCAGAACGAGGTGCTATCAAGTAGAGTGTTGGTTACATCCTGAAGGTAGATATAAAGGACAGGCCTGAGAGCCAAGGGTCGTTTACAGAACAGACAAAGGAGGAAAAGCAGCCGTGACAGAGCTACCAGAAGCCCAATTCTGAAGATTTGAGATTGCCTATGAAACACCACAGTGGACATGTCCACAAGACAGTCACCAGCACACACATCATGAGTCATGAGACTTGAGAACGTCATCAAGGGAGTGTAGGGAAGGAACAGCTCCAGCGAATGAGCTCATGAGGCCGGGGGATAAAGAAAACAGAGTGGTTGAAGACAAAGTAATTGGAAAGTTAGAACTGGGGGAAATAATAGCTAGAGAGTTGGAAAACTGCAAGCCTGAGCAGTTACAGGTTCTGAGTAGATAAGCAAAGGCTTTGTCTAGAAACAGAAAAGATAGGAGATTATGTCAAGGGTTGTGCTGGGTAGGGAGCTCCAGCAATCAGTGCTTGTCATGCAAACAATCAAAACCCATGTGAAGAAGGAGGGCATGGGGCACACTTGTAACCCCAGTGCTGGGGAAAGGAAGACGGGGAATCACTCCCTGGGGATCACTAGCTGACCAAGCAGCTGAGCCGACTCAGAGAGCCCCAAAATCCCACTTAGAGACCCTGTTTTTTTTAAAAAAAAAAAAAAAAAGGTGGAAGGCTTATGAAAAAGGACATCTGAGGTAGACGCCTGACATCCATATTCATGTGTGTATACATGGCATGTGCACCAGCACAAAGGTGCTTCTGCACACACAAACACACATCACAACATAATAAATACAGCTGTATATATTGATACAGAACTTAATGCTATCGCCCAAGAGGCAGGAGCAGAGGGCAGATCTCTATGAGTTAAAGGCCATCCTGGTTTATGTTTATGTAATAGACTCCAGTATAGCCAAGACTATAGAGACACAGTCTCAAGATAAATAAGTAATTGAACAAATAAATAGCTGGGCAGTGGTGGCGCACGCCTTTAATCCCAGCACTTGGGAGGCAGAGGCAGGCAGATTTCTGAGTTTTAGGACAGCCTGGCCTACAGAGTGAGTTCTAGGACAGCCAGGGCCACACAGAGAAACCCTGTCTTGAAACAGAGAGAGAGGGAGAGGGAGAGAGAGAGGGAGGGGGAGGGAGGGAGAGAGGGGGAGAGAGAGAGAGAGAGACAGAGAGAGATGTAGGCCAAAAGTTAAGTTTCAATAAAAACAAATAATATAAAGTGGCAGAGAATTATCAAAGAGAAAAACTATTGGTGCCTTTAACAAACATGCAAGAGAATCAAAACTTAGAACTTAAAAATCCAAACTATATTCACTGACTGATGTCAAAGCTTAAATAAAGTCTGCAGAGAGGAACATAAATACTTCTCTACCATTTATCCTTTTAGCTTATGTTTACATTGTTTTAGACCTCTCCAGAAGTTGGTTCTATGAATAACTGAGGAAATGATTTTTTTTGGAGACAAGATCTCATGTATGCCTGGCTGGCCTCTAACTTACTGAGTAGCAAGGAACTGACCTGGCACTTCTGACCCTTTCAGCCTTTGCCTCCTCAGTGCTGGGATTATAGGTGTGCAGGTCTGTATATATAGATATGTATATATACATATGTATATTGGTATATTTAGTGCTGGAGGTCAAATCTGGGATTTCATATATGCTAAAATAGCAGAATTGAGAGGACCTGCATAAACACACACACACAAGCACACACACACACAAGCACATACAGAGAGAGAAGGGAGGGAGAGGAGAGAGCACACGCACACTTGCGCCTGATGCTAAATATAAACACTGACCTATTAATAAATGTAATCTGGGGCTGGAAATGTAGGGCAGCTATGGAATACTTGCTCAGTCTGAGCAAGACCCAAGGTTAGAAAACCAGGACCACTGTAAGTGACAACAACATAACCCACAACCAAAGCTCTCCGTGTGTGCAGGAGACTTCAGAATGCCCCAAGTATGCTTTTCAATTAAAAACAAAACACAACAAAACAAAACAAAAAAACAACTTTTTGTGCTGGAAGCAATTTAGAAATAGCAAACTAAAGGCAAACTCCCATGAACAGGCCTTTCTGTCTAAAGATGAAATATAAATTCTTTACTGAAGACAGAGATGTACAGTAGAAAACTGTAAGTTTCCTTCACAAATTCCCTCTCATGCATTCCCTCCCACACTCTGCCCTTGGAAGCCTAGAACCCCTTTAAGCCCTATTGGTCTCCCACTAACTTATTTTTTTAGCTGAAGAAGTTATAAAGGAAGAGTTGTGCTGTTTTTTTTTTTAACATGGGGTCTTGACATGTAGCACAAGATAGCCTAGAATGCACCATTCTCCTGCCTCAGCCTTCCTTCCACGTGGGATTTCAGGCATGTACTACCACCATGGCAGCAAGAGTTGTGGGAGTGAGTCTTCCTTGAGGAGCCCATAACCGCATTTGAGGCAGACAAAACACTTTTGAGTCTATCACGCACCAAGTATACACTGGAGAACCACTTTCCTTAAAATAAACTAATCAGGCATGATGATAAACGATTAACATCCTAGCACCTTGGGAGGTGGAGGTCATACAATCAGAGGTTCAGGGCCAGCCTTGGCTACATGAACGGGTTTTGCGTGTTGTGCCCCAGGCCCACCCTCCTGCCGCCCGCCGCTGGTACTTACACTCCCGAAGGCACTCTGTGTCGGTGCAGTAGGACTGGGACTGCCGGAGCTGCAGCAACAGAGAGGAGAGTTAGCCACCGACCCACCAACACGGCAGGGCAACCAGACTGTGATGGGGGTTGGGGGGCACGGGGTGGGTAGGTGCCGGGTGGATCGACAGAATACAGCACTGGAGCTAGCTCAGCATGCATGCAGCCCTGCATGTAATTACTAGCACCACATAATAAACAAGCAAATCTTTTATTTTGCCTGCAGGTTTGTCTGTGCACCACATATATGCCTGGTGCCCAACAGAGGTCAGGACTGGGCATCTGAGTTACAAAGGTTGTAAGCTACTACGTGTGTGTTAGGAAATGAACCAGGTCCAGTCCTCTGGAAGAGCAGCCAGTGCGCTTAACCTGCTGAGCCATCTCTGTAGGCCCTTTATTTTGTGATTGGTTCTCATGTAGGCCATGCTAGCCTCAAACATAGCAGATGACCATAAACTCCAATCCTCCTTGTCTCTACCTCCCCAAGGCTGGAGTGAAGAGCAGTAACTTTTCAGCTTGGTCTCTTGAATGACACCCTCTTACATATTCAGTAACCCACCCTGCAACTGCACAGCAGCCTGCAGAACAACTGCTGAGCTGGCTAGGCACGGGTGCCACACAATGACAGGTTAGGCACCACTCTCGTGTTTCAAGGCTTGGGCAGGCAGGTTACCTGACCCCTCCGAGCTTCAGTTCTTCTCATGGGGACAGGAAATTACCTGCTTACCAAGGGACCATCAGGGATTAGCACAGACAACACAAGTGAGACGCAGTAACAACCCAGTAACACTGTAATCACCGTGTTCTACACAGAGTACGAGCTCATCTAAGCAGGGCTGCGATAACCAACAGACTGTTCTGCAAGCTACCCTCTGGATGCTCAGTCTTGCTGAGTCAGAATGGAAGTAAAAAGATCTTAACTAATGTAAGATTATATATATATATATATATATATATATATATATATATATATACACACACACACACATATTATATATACATATATATGTATATATATATATATGTATATATATATTGTTAATTTTTTTTTTTTGAGACAGGGTTTCTCTGTGTAGTCCTGGCTGTCCTAGAACTAGCTTTGTAGACCAAGCTGGCGTCGAACTCACAGAGCTCCACCTGCCTCTGCCTCCCAATTGTTGGGATTAAAAGCATGCACCACCACCTAGCCATGAGATATATATCTTAATCCTTAAGAATCCAAAAGGAGGGGGGAAAAAAAAGAATCCAAAAGGACCAACTGCTCTTCCAGAGGTCCTGAGTTCAAGTCTCAGAACCTACATGGTGGTTCACAGCCATTTCTAATGGGATCTGATGCCCTTTTCTGGTTGTGGCTGAAAACAGCTACAGTGTTCTCATATACATTCAATAAATAAATCTAAAAAAAAAAAAAAAAAAAAAAAAAAGAGGGCTGGAGGGCTGGAGAGATGGCTCAGTGGTTAAGAGCACTGACTGCTCTTCCAGAGGTACTAAATTCAATTCCCAGCAACCACATGGTGGCTCACAACCATCTGGAATGGGACCTGATGCCCTCTTGTGGTGTGTCTGAAGACAGTTATAGTGCACCCATAAATAAAATAAACACACCTTTAAAAAAAAAAAAGACTCTAAAAGGAATCATCTGAACACTCAAGATTATTCCAAGGGGAAACAAGTCTACAAGACTCTTAAGTCTTAAGAATAGAATCAACCAACCTTCCCACGTGTATGTTTTCTGTGTGTCTATGTGTATGTGTAATATATACTTATATACTATGTATAGATATACACACATATATACATGTGTGTATGAACATACATGCATTACATACATACACATACATACATACACACACTTTAAAATGTTTTAAGATCTTTTAAAAAAATTTTTTTTGTTGTTGTTCTGTTTTTGTTCAAGGCAGGGTTTCTCTGTGTAGCCCTGGCCATCCTGGAACTCACTCTGCCTCCCAAGTGTTGGGATTAAAGGCATGCACCTCCACTACCCAGCCTATTAAATCTTCAAAAATAAAGTGAAGGGAATGAAGATGACACTCAGTGTCAGAAGACAGCTCCACATCCCTGTGCACACAAAACACACAAACAAACACACATACACAGCTCAAACATAGACCTAAACACACACCTCTTTGTATGCACACACACACAAACACACATGCACAGCTCAAACATACACACCTAAAAAAAAAAAAAAAACTTAAAACAAATTTGGGAGTAGTAGGGGCTGTCCTGAAACTCATTCTGTAGACCAGGCTGGCCTCAAACTTGAGAGATTTGCCAGCAGCTGTCTCCCAAGGGCCAAGATTAAAAAAGTGTACTCAACACTGCCTGGCAATTTAAAATAATTTTTATTTTATTTATTTCCTTTCTCTCTTCCTTCCTTCCTTTTCTCTTCTTTTTCCTGAGACTGATTCTCACTATGTAGCCCTGGCTGGCTCGGAAGTTGCCATGTAGACCAGGCTGGTGTCAAACTCAGACCCACTTGCCTGCTAAATAATGGGATTAAAGGTGTGCATGCAGCACTATGGTCCACCTTCAAATACATCTTTAAAAAGAGAACTACTGGGCTGGTGAGATGGCTCAGCGGTCAAGAGCACTGACTGTTCTTCCAGAGGTCCTGAGTTCAATTCCCAGCAACCACATGGTGGCTCACAACCATCTGTAATGGGGTCTGATGCCCTCTTTTCGTGTGTCTGAAGACAGCTACAGTGTACTCAACTGAGAGAGAGAGAGAGAGAGAGAGAGAGAGAGAGAGAGAGAGAGAGAGAGAGAACGAGCAGTTTCAATGGAAACAGAAAAGGTCCTTCTCAAGGCTGCTTTTTGCTTTTCCTGGCTGTAAAGAAATAAATTAAAAGGCAAAAACCCAAACCCACAGTAGCTAGTTATAAGGAAATAGCTTTAGTGCTACTTCTGCCTTCAGTTAAAAGCCGACTTAGACCATGGTGTGGTATTGTCGTCTGTGCATTTATACGGTAAAGAAAACTGCATGTGACACAACAAGCATATACTTCAGCTGAAAAGGACTCACAGGGCATCTATTCTCATTCACCTTGTTTTAGAAAGCATTTCACAAGCCAGGTAGGGTGGCTCACACCTTTAGGTCCAGCACTGGGGACAAGCCTATCCTACACAGCAAGTTCTAGGCCTGCCAGGGCCACATAGTAAAACCCTGTCTCAAAAAAGACAGACAGACAGACAGACAGGATTTAATAAATGAAGCCTAAAGGATTACACTGGGAGAAAGAAGGGAGACAGTCCATTGTGAGGATTGGTGCAGTGTGTGACGGTGCATGCGTTTGCTTGCCCATGCCTGCATAACTGGGACCAGACGATAACACAAGGTCTCTACTGTTCTCCAATTCAGCTTTATTTTTAAAGATTTATTTTTATATATGTGAGTACACTGTAGCTGTCTTCAGACACTCCAGAAGAGGGCATCAGATCCCATTACAGATGGATGTGAGCCACCATGTGGTTGCTGGGAATTGAACTCAGGACCTTCGCAAGAGCAGCCAGTGCTTTTTTTTTTTTTTTTTTTAAAGATTTATTTATTTATTATATGTGTGTACACTGTAGCTGTCTTCAGAAGAGGGCATCAGATTTTTGTTATGGATGGTTGTGAGCCACCATGTGGTTGCTGGGATTTGAACTCAGGACCTTTGGAAGAGCAGTTGGTGCTCTTAACCGCTGAGCCATCTCACCAGCTCTAACCTGGAACTTTTTGACCAGGTTAGTCCACAGTGATGCTGCAGGGCCCATTACTTTCTGTCCCCATGGCACAGCTTGGGGAGGAAGTGACAGACACAGTCCAGCATGCCTGGTTTTCTATGTGTACCTGAGATCTGAACCCAGGTCCTTGTGCTATGCAACTCACTGAGTCATCTTGCCAGCCACCATTTAAAAAATGTTTCTAACCACCCCCACACACACAAATTTTGAAACATCCCCCAAACAAATAGAAACATATGCAACTCCCAAAGTGCAACTGAATTACAAATGTTCAATGCTCACACATCTAGGGATATGGGAGGGAGGAAAGGAGAGGGATCTTAAATTCCTGAGCACCCCGGTCTGGGCATTATTTGTATCGCAGTTGCAAACAGCTCTGAAACGCTAGTTATAACAGACGGTTGCGTGCTTTACATCCAACAACCCAGCACTGTAGGTTGATAGTAAAATGAATGAACAAGTTTACATTCTTTATACTAAAACTTAGACATGCAGTGAAAATACAGTAACCTGATTAATGTTTATGTCCATAAAAAGGGGACCACCCAAGATTTCTATATTTGTAACTTTTTAAATAATTTTTAAATTATGCTAAGAACAAATCTCATCAATTTAGAAATCAAAGGTAACAAAGCTTCATTATAATTGTTGAAACTTGTGATGGAGAGATGTCTCAGTGGTAAGCATACTTCCTGCTCTTTCACAGAACCAGAGTTGGAGCCCACACCCATGTTGGGCAACTCACAACCACCCAGCTCCAGAGGACCCAACACCTGCTGCTGGAAACTGTGAGAACTGAGCTCACCTGTGCAAACACAGACTCACACATATATTCATAAACAAAATAAAATCTTTCTCTTCTTGTGGGGTTTTTGTTTTGTTTCTGGACAGGGTCACTCTTCATAGCCCTGCCTGTACTGAAACTCAGCCATCCGCCTGCCTCTGCCTCCTGAGTGGTGGGATTAAAGGTGTGTACCACCACCCGCCCCCGGGAGAGTAAGTGCTCTTAACCAAGCCATTTCTTCAGCCCACTTCTGAAGTCATCCAGAAAATATCTGCCTTTGCCATTTCCTTTAAGTGTTTCCCTAATTTTAAAAAAAATGTAATTTTATGTCTATGAGTTCTGCTGCATGCATGTGTGTGCACCATGTGTGTGCCTGGTGCTCTTGGAGGTCAGAAGAGGATGTCAAACCAAGTTACAGGTGGATATGCTAGGAACAGAGCTCTCGTTCTGTGTAAGAGCAGCCAGTGCTCCCAACCACTGAGTCACCTCTCCAGCCCCTACAGTGTCCCCTAATTTCAACTCCAGTAGTTTTCAATACATTTTAGGCTTTACAGTAATCCCAGCATGTTGTAGTTTGAGGCCAGCCTGGTCTACAGAGTGAGCTTCAGAACACTCAGAGCTACACAGAGAAGTCTCAAAAAACCCAAAACTAATCAACCAACCAAAACCTCTAAAAAAATAAAATCAATCAATCAATCAATCAATCAATAGACAAATAAATTTGGTTTTTTGTTTTGTTTTGTTTGGTGAGATAAATGCCTATTTTTGATCTTCTCTATATGGAGATCAGTTTTCCATAAGAAGTTATACAAGGGTTCTTAATTGTTTTAAAATGTGTGTGTGTGTGTGTGTGTGTGTGTGTGTGTGTGTGTGTGCCTGCCTGCCTGCTTGTCTGTCTGTGGAGCATGTGCATGTGGTGCCCATAGAGGTTGCCTGAGAACTCAAGTTACAGATGGCTGTGCATGGGCGGCCCTGTGGTGCTGGGGCAGGGGCTTCTCTCAGAGCAGCCATGCTCTGCTCTCACTGGCGAGCTGTCTCCTTGGCTCCCTTAATCTACACGTGTTAGATTTATCACCTCTGCTAATAACCAGTTAACAGAAGACTATGACTTCAAGTTGTGCTTCCCTGGTTGGTCCACGTGTCTGCTTGTGCTGCTCTGACTACAATGGCTCTCTAGAATGCTTTGAAACTGCTTTTATGCCTCTAACTATTGTTTTGGCCACTGTTGGGTCTTTTGTGCTTCCACATAGAGCTTTACAATTTTTTTCTAGTTTTACAAAGTTACTGAAGTTACCCACTATTACACTGCAACCTGAGACTCCCTATTTTCTACCAGTGTTTGCTTCATAAAACTAGGTGTTCCTACTCAGTGCATACAAATTCATCATTTTTGACAAATGATCCTATTATCAATACATAATAACCTCCTTTGTGTAACATGTTTTATCTTTAAATCTGTTTATACTTAATCCACTCCTGCTTGCTTTTGGATCCCATTTGCTTGATATGTCATCATTCATTTCTCTTCTACTCTGTGTCCTCACAGGTGAGTTTCTTACAGGCAGCATTCTGTTGAGCATTATCTTCAATCACGTGAGTTTATTTTTTTTAAATACATGTATGTGTGTCTGGGTACGGGTGTGTGCATGTGAATGCAGGTGCTTGTAGAGACCAGAAAAGGGTGTTGGAACCACTGTAGCTAGAGTTACAGGTGGTCATGATTGCCTCACAACCTGAGAAATGAACCTGGGTCCTCTGAAAGAAAAATAAATACACAATTACTGAACCCTGTCTCCAGCTCATATCTGTGTTTTATTTATAAAATTATGACTGTAGTCCCTAAGCTGCAAACTTCAAAATCCATCTAAACAGCAGCAGGCCCCTCCTTCCTGCCCCAGCCTAGGATGCCCCTACAGTAGCTGTTAAAAATGGTGCTCCTGATAGCACCGTGACACATCTCAGCCTGCATCCATCACAGCTGCCCCACAAGAGCTGTCCATGGTGGCTCATCTCTGTTCCTACCTCAGTCTACAGCTCTCATAAAATACCACTGAAGAAGCTGTTCCTTAGGAGCTGTCCACAGTGGCAGCACCTCCTCTCCAGCCTCTTTAAGCAGCTCCACAGAGATGGCGCCTCAGCCAAAGCCACCTACAGGCCAGGAAGGCCTTCCCATCCTAATGTTAATGTTACCTATTGTACGTGAGGCCCTGGGTATGATCCCTAAATACATTTTAAAAAGTATTTTATTATTAATAGTGCTCAATTTTCTGTAAAAAGTACACACTCTGATATAAACAGTATTAATTTTACGCTTAGGAACTAGGAGAGTCTTAAAATGCTCTAAGTTAAATCATACTACACAGATCAATAAGACTATCCGAATTTCTTAATTTAAAATCTGCCTTTGGAGCCAGGCTTTGGTGGTGCATGCCTTTAATTCCATCACTCAGGCAGAGGCAGATGGACCTCTGTGAGCTTTGGTCCAGCCTGGTCTACAGATCGAGTTCCAGGTCAGCTTTTCCTCCTGCGTGCTGGGATTAATGATGTTGCACCACCACTGCCCAGATCAAAAAAGTAATTTTGTTATGCCTTTGTCAAATAACTTACTAGACCTAGAAATGCTCTCTACAGAGCTCCTTACTGGGGTGACTTATGGCAAGCTCCACATAACTAAAAACGATGATCTGTCCCAGCATGAACACAACAGGCTCAACATGATTGTGGTCAACACTGCAGGATGGCCAATGTCCTTAAAAGAAATCTACAGAAATAAAGAGAATAATTGGTTTTCATCTCTAATAAAACAAGTACTGGCAAGTGTTTTATCGTTGTCGTAACTGACCACAGAGTCTCCACTATCAGATACTTCTTAGTGACTCTCTGGAGAAAATCCTCTATTAACCTTGGTGCTGGCTAGTTTCCTCTCTATTACCCACAAGTCACGGTCATCTGGGAAGAGGGAACCCCAACAGAGAACCAACCTGTCTTCATTGCATCAGCCTGTAGATAAGTCTGTGGGGCATTTCTATGATTGATGGTTGATGTGGGAGGACCCAGGCCACCATGGCAGTGCTGCCCCCTGGGCTGGGTCCTGGGTGTTAGGAGAATGGGCTAATAAGCAAGACCTGGGGTGCAAGGGTGGCCTCTCCTTCAGTTCCTGCCTCAACTTCATGAGGGGAAGCTGAAATAATCCCTTCCCTCCCCTAACTGCCTTTGGTCATGACCACCACTGCAGTAGAAACATAACTAAGAGACCCTGATCTCACAGGGCCAGGAAGAGTCCAGAGCAGCTGGGAACTGCGCTCATCTCACCAGATTGATGAGCCTCCTCATAGCATGTTCGTGAGAGCAGACACATTCACAGGGGTCAAATCCTCCTTCAGCCATGGTCACCAGCGTAATTTTACTCAACTATTTAAACCTAGAAATAAAGAAAAAGACAGTTAAGAACACTGTTGAAAGCCGGGCGGTGGTGGCGCATGCCTTTAACCCAGCACTTGGGAGGCAGAGGCAGGCGGATTTCTGAGTTCAAGGCCAGCCTGGTCTACTAAGTGAGTTCCAGGACAGGCAGGGCTACACAGAGAAACCCTGTCTACAAACAAACAAACAAACAAACAGAATACTGTTGAATTTCTCTTCAGTTATGGAAAATTCATATACTGCATAAGCTATAAGTAGTATCTACTAATGGCATATACCTTATTAATATGTAATAATTACAATTTTATCATATGATTTATGAACCTATACAAGCTACTGGCTCCTTCTGCCACCAGCCCCACTTTCTGTAAAGTAAGTGTCTTTTGGGTGCTCTAACTGGCTCTGCCTATTCTACTTAATTACTTTATTCCTAAACTTTATTTGCTACTGAAAATGAAATTTAAAATTTTAAAGCAACCATTATGCTAACAAGAAAGAAGATTGGCTGAGCACCATGGCATGTGTGTAATCACAGAAATTAGGAGGCTACAGAAATCTGAAACCAGCCTGAAGTTCAGAGCAAGTCTGAAGGCAACGTAGGCTACAGAGTCTTCTCCAAAACCCGAGGGAGTAGGGGGTGGAGAGCTCAGTAGTTAGGAGCACTCGCTGCTCTTCAAGAGGACCTGAGTGTAGTTCCCAGCACCCACAGTGGGCAGCTCACTACTGCCTGTAACTCCAACTCCAGGGCATCCAACACCCTCTTCTGGCCTCTGCAGCCTACTGCATGGATATGATACACACAAACCCATGCAGATACACACACATACATATATAAAAAAATTTTTAAGAAAAAAAAAACTGAAAGAAAAATGAGGTTTTAAAAATATCAATGTTTATGGAATTAAATGAATGGCAACAGGGGTAGGAGCGGTGGCTCAGCATTCAAGAGCACTTGTTGCTCTTACAGAGGATGGGGGTTTGATTCTCAGCATCCACAGAGTGGCTCAAAACCAGCTGCAAACCCAGTTCCTGGGGAACTAATGCCCTCTTCTGACCAGTCATCCACATGATATACATACACACACACACACACAAAACATTCATATACATAAAGAAACATAATTTTTTTAAATTAATGACAACAACCAGAGATACAGTGTTACACTTTGGTTTTGTTTTTTTCTTGACAGGGTTTCTCTGTGTAGCCTTGGCTATCCTGGTACTCACTTTGTAGACCAGGCTGGCCTCGAACTCAGAAATCCACCTGCCTCTGCCTCCCAAGTGCTAGGATTAAAGGCGTGCACCACCACGCCCGGCTCAGTGTTACACTTTGAAAAACAAAAAGAAACGAGATTCTGGGATGGAGTACTAGCAACCAGATTTATCCTTCTGTCTAAAACAATTTTTAGAAACTGGATAAAAATGCATAAAACGGGCCAGAGAGATGACTCAGCAGTCAAGAGCATAAACTGGACTTGCATAAGGAGTCTGATTCCAAGGACCCACACTGAGCAGCTCAAACAGCCTGTCATTCCAGTTCCAAGTGGTTCTGATGTCTCTGCTTTCCGTGAGCACCTGCACTCAATGTGCACAATCAAGTGCACATTTCTCTCTCTCTCTCTCTCTCTCTCTCTCTCACACACACACACACACACACACACTCTTAAATAAAATAAATCTTATTGAATACAACAGCATGTTTCAAGCTGGGGTACATTAGGCAATTTTTAAAAAAGATTATTCATTTATTTATCTATTTATTTAACGTATACACAGTTTTGTCTGCTTATGTATCTTTATACCAAAAGAGAGCATTGGATCCTATACGACTACAGTTATAAATGGTTGTGAGCTACCATGTAGGTGCTGGGAATTGAACCCAGGACCTCTGAGCCATCTTTCCAGACCCCATCAGGTAATTTTTAAAAAAAACTTCCCTGAGTGATAGGAAATCAAGTGAATATTGAGATTGACTCATTTTGCTGCCTAGAAGAGTCTTTAATTCAAAACCCAAGCAGGGAGGAAGGTTGACTTCAAATAAAATTGTGAACCGGAGGAGGGGGGACAACAGGAGTCAGGATGAAGAGGGTCTTTGGGTTACAGTGAGCTCTTTATCCAAAGAGCAATGTGGAGCCCACCATGTTAGATCTGCCCTAGCTTATTTTGAATGAAAAAAAAAATCACCCCATCTGTGCCTTACAAAGCTGAGAGGAGGGGCTGGAGAGATGGCTCAGTGGTTAAGAGCACTGACTGCTCGTCCAGAGGTCCTGAGTTCAATTCCCAGCAACCACATGGTGGTGCACAGCCATCTGCAATGAGTCCTGATGCCTTCTTCTGGTGTGTCTGAAGGGAGCAATGGTGATGTACTCATATGCAATAAATAAATAAATAAATAAATAAATAAATAAATAAATAAATCTTTAAAGAAAGAAAAAAAGAAAGAAAGAAAGAAAGAAAGAAAGAAAGAAAGAAAGAAAGAAAGAAAGCAAGCAAGCTGAGAGGAGAGAAACCAGAATACATCAAGGAAGTCTGGCCAAGCCTAGCAATGAAGGCCTGCAGCCCCAGCTACCTGGGATGTGAAGCTGGAGGAATGCAAGTTTAAGGTCTGTTTGAGACAGGACACAGAGAAACTTCTAAGGTCAGTCTAAGCAACTTAGCAAGACCTGGTGTCAAAAATTCAACAGTGGTCTTTAGTCAACGGTAGAGCATGTGTCTGCATAGCATGTGGTAAGGTTTAAACTTAATCCCCAGTATACAAAGGAGGGCTGAGGGGAGGAGCAGGGAGGAGAGGGACTTTGTAGACATGATGTTCTTTGAACAGATCACTGCTAATGATGCATATGAAGATGATGAATTACATAAACAGTGTGAGAAGGGCCGGCTTCCTACCCACAACCCTCATAGCAAAATAAACTCTAGACGCACAAGTGATTGAAAGTTCAAAGGACCACAACAGTGTTCACAACTGACATGTGTAAAGTTACATGACTGGGAATGTGTCGAGGACAGACAAGCAAAGCAAAATCACGGACAACTTTGACAGCCAGTAACTCATGAGCCAAAAACGCAGAGTAAAATGAAAAGACAACTTTTGAAAGAGCATGCTCTGTAGCCCAGGCTGGTCTGAACTTGATATACAGGGCACAACTGTGAACTCTACTCTTACTCCCAAGTCCTGGGATTACGGGTGTGTGCCATCTATCACACCCAGCTTCTGACATTCAAATGCCAGGATGTCCAAGCCCTTTCCAGCTCTCCAGCCTCTCAGCACAGAGGCACTTGAAAGGCACTAGGGAAAAGAGAGACTTCCTTTTACCCCCAACCATCCATCAACCAATGTAAGTCTGCCTTTCAATTTATTCACAAAACTCCAACTTGACCTGCCTCTCCTCCCAAGGACTCCATCTTAGTCACCGCCTCAACACCTTCCCACAGCTTCAGTCACAGCACTCACTGAAGAAATACATATGTGCTAGGAATGTATCCACAGACTGGGGTTTTAAGTTATGCTCATCTCGATTGGCTTCCATGTGAATGAGCAGTTTTAGACCCGGACACTCTTTAACAGTGCTATGCTTCTACACAGCTTTCTACAGGTAAAGGGGTAAAGGTGCTCTCCGTTCTACCATAAAGCCTTCACTTTATGGTTGCCATCTTTAAATAACCTTTGGGGGGGGGGGGCAGATGGTGGTGGCTCTCGCCTTTAGTCTCTGCACTCACAAGGCAGCAGCAGTAGGATCTCTGAGTCTGAAGCCAACCTGGTCTACAGAGTGAGTTCCAGGGCAGGGAAACCCTGTTTAAAAAAAAAAAAAAAAAAAAAAGCCACGGGTGGTGTGGGGGTGGGGATGGACAGGACACACAGTTGGTTAGGAAACAAGGTGTGCCAACTCTGCAGCAGAAGCTGAACAATGTAACCAACTTCACCTCACATTTGCTTCACAGCAGATGAAGCTGTACTGTGCTGGGCAAGCCTTAGCAGGGCCACTGAGTCAGAAAGCCTCAAAGAGGCCTTTGATGGAGCACTTAATACCCTGCTCTCTCACCTTTCCTGCTGCTAAAGCTGCTTGCCTCTTTAGCTTACATCTTTGATGCTAGGCAACAATGCCAACCTCAAAGGAATGGGCTTGCTCCTTAAGGACAAAACCAGCCCACTACTGGTCTCCTTAAATGTGCAGAGCTAGGGACGCAGCTTGATTGACAGCAGGCTTGTCTAACATGCAGGGTTTGACTACCCCCAACCTCAGAAACAAAAAGGGCATGCTAGAACATTCCTGTAAATGCCAGCACTCTGCAGGAACATTAGAAATCCAAGGACATCTTGATATAAAAAAAGGTGCAAGTGATTACAAAAGGCCTAAGTCATGAAGACACACTAGGGCTAGGAGGAAAGGGTCAGTGGCTAAGCACTCACCCTCTTGCAAAGGACCCAGATTAGTATCCAACAGCCACAACTACCTGTAGCTCCAGTTCTGGGGAACCCAATGCCCTCTGGTCTCTGTGGGTCACGAAGGCACACACATAGAGAGCTACATAAATCAATCCTTTAAAAGGTTAAAAACACACACACTTAAATCTTTCAGCGGTGGTGGCGCACGCCTTTAATCCTAGCATGTGGGAGGCAGAGGCAGGCGGATTTCTGAATTCAAGGCCAGCCTGGTCTACAAAGTGAGTTCCAGGACAGCTAGGGCTACACTGAGAAACCCTGTCTCAAAAACAAACAAACAAACAAACAACAACAACAAACCAAGATAACCTAGAGAAGCTGAAGGAATCACATATGGCTTAAACAAAACTGGCCCTGAGTGGACAATGACATCAGGTAAGTAATGACAATTTAGAAGCAGCCACTCTAAACTTTTACATTTGGAAATAATACATGAAACATTCAACTTACAATGTCAGTACTTTCCTAATGAAGTTACTATCTGAGACAGCAATCTGACTGTAGTATATGATCACCAGTTTGTGTGGTAAAAAGGACAGATGGGCATATATATATATGTATATATATATATATATATATATACACAGCAAGCTCTCAAGCCCAGCCACTCCTAGACAATTCCTAGTAAGGAAAGGCCGCTGAATGACCCTGGCTGTCACAGAGCAGAGCCATCTCCAGTGCTGCAGAAATGGTCAGCCTCTCTCCACCAGGTCTTTTCTTGGTGGATTTGGCAGCTGTTTCTATATCTAGTGAAGAAAATGTCCAGTGTTAATAAATTTATAGTTGGCCATTAAAGACAAATATTCAAGCCAGCCTCCTGGGTTCAACTTACCTAAGTTCGCCTTTGCAAGGGTCTAACTTAATGGCCTCATCCAACTGTGGAAGCTAGGAAAAGACAGTAAATCTACTATGTGTGCTTCTGAGGATGATGCTTATGGCTGGGATTTGATTCCTTAAAGAAACAAACTTACTTGTTTATTGCTTGTTTGTAACCAGCAATAAGTATCAAGAACAACTAGCAGTAAGTATCAAGAGCAAAGCAGCGAGCAAAGCAGCCGACCGTGCCAGTCTTCAGATCAACTCATTTCAAGAGCCCGGCAAGTACAGAAATGGCAACCTTCTTCTAATCCACTGTCTTGCCCCAGAGGCACCAGAGGAACAGCCTGGTTCTACACCCTTTTATGTGAAACCTAAAAATACAAACTCTGCACTTAAGGCCTTGCCAAAACACTGCAGTACCCATCTTAATGTTCACACATTTTAGAATAGAATATTAAAACTAACATGTCTCAGGTTAAGGGCTTATATAAAAAGAACTTAACGCTTTTCTTTTCCTTCAAGAGCTTTGCCACTTTTATCAACAGCACAGGGTATACACTGCTAACTATATAGTAATACAGTCACACAGATATTACTACTCTAGTATGTGAGCATAATCTATTTTAAAAACTCTTTCCTAAGACACAATCTCTTAAGATGTTCAAGAACATCCAAGGGGCACACTACACTGAAACCATTAATTTTCTTTTTGAACAAGATCTCGCTTTACAGCTATGACTAGCTTGCAACTGGCTATGCAGACCAAACTGGCCTTGAATTCGCAGAGATCTGTTTGCCTGTCTCCTGAGTGCTTAAAGGTGTGCAACACCACAAAACCCTTTGCTAGGATGTTAAGGCTCCAAAACTGTTTCTTGGTTTTTCTTCCCAAATTTTAATGACACTGAACATCTTGTCAATTTATCCTTTTTCAAATTCTTTTTGTCTAACTGAGTCCAGGGGTATTCTCTATTATTAGCTTTTAATCACCTATCATGTAAAATTAAGAATTTTTTTATAGGGCTGGAAAAATGGCTCAATGGTTAAGAGCCCTTGCTGCTTGTCTCTAGGACCCAAGTTTGGTTTCCAGAAGCCATGTCAAGTGGTTGACACTGGCTGTAATTCTACATCAAGGAATCCTATGTCCTCCTCTGGCCTGGAGACACACGCAGGTACATGTATGCGTTGCCCACACAGACATACACAGCTTACTTGCTTTTCTCTGACCTAAGTGGCTCCAACGTTGTATTTGAAAGTAGGGGAGGGAAGGACGAGCTCAGCATGTGTAGCACAAGCTCTGTAAGCCTAATGGCCTGGGCCTGAACCAAGATACTGTGAAGGAGAGGACCGACTCCCACACTGTTCCCCTGGCCTCCACAGATACAACACAGTATACGTGCATGCACACACTCAGATCTCTCTCTCATATATACAGTCATTCGTACATACAGATGCAAACACACAAAGTAAATTTTAAAATAACATTAAAAATAAATTATCTAAATCCAAGCACTTGGGAGGTAGTGGTAAGTACTTCTCTCGTTCAAAGCCATACTACTACTGGTCTACAGAGAATTCTAGGAAAGCCAAGGCTATACTGAGAAACCTGGTCTAAAGATGAGATAGGTAGGTAGATAGATAGATAGATAGATAGATAGATAGATAGATAGATGGATGGATGGACGGACGGACGGACGGACGGATGGAAAGGGAGGGAGGGAGGGAGGGAGGGAGGGATGTGGCCCATACCCTCAATCTCAGGGGGCAGGAGTTCAAGGCCAGGCTGATGTACTCAGCAAATACCAGGTCAGACATGCTATACGGTTAAGACTCTTCTCAAAATACTTGTTTTAGAGTAGGGTCTGGGGCACAAGGTATAGTTCCAGCTTTTTGGGAAGCTAAAGCCATAAGGTTCCATGTTCAGGATGTCTGGTCAAAGCCAGTCTGACCAGCTTACCAGGAAAAAAAAAATGTTCTCTGCTCCAAGGCCCCCACATGACTGCAGCTTGAATGTTCCTCAATTTTTGAGACTTTATTCTAAAAATATTCATCCTCATTCAACCTTTCTTTTGTCGATCATGGATTCTCTTTCTTCAATAAATGCTTGTTCTCTACTCCAAGAGGGATCTTGAGAAGGCTAAACAGAGAAACTCTGTCTTCTCACACACACACACACACACACACACACACACACACACTCGGGAGGGGAGGAGGGGTGACACTTTCAGTTTCCTCTTAAGAAAGAAGCTAGAAATTTCCATGTTCAATGTGAAATTCTTGTGGTTGAGGCTTTAAAAAACTATGCAGGGCTTGCACACAGCCAGAATTTAAACTGGGGAAGTGAAAAGAGGGATAGTATTTGAAATAATCATAGTGGTCAGAAGATAATAATTCCCCTTATTTTTCTATTTGAATGAAATTATATTTTGGCACATGGGTATGTATATTTTCATATACATGTTCATATCTGCACATACATGTGAATGAGAGATGTTGGCTGAAAAAATGTTGGGTGACTAGAGAGATGGTTTGGTGGCTAAGACTACTAGCTGCTCTTTCAGAGTAGTCAAGGTAGATTCCCAACACCCATGCTGAACTCCAGCTCTAGGGGACTGCATCCCCATTTCTGGCCTCTGAGGGGACCTACATTCATGTAGAGCACAAGCTCTCATGCACACTCAAGCACACACACACACATATACACACCCCAATAAAAGTAAATTACATCTTTTCTTTTTTTTTTTAAATGCTGGCTGATGCGATGGCTAGAAAGGCTGCTGCCAAACGACCTGACCTGAGTTCATGAGAACCACCAGGTAGGAGAGAACTGACTCCTAAACGCTGTCCTCTGCCCTCGGCCATGCCATGTACCAGAGTACACACATGGACATACACATGCACACACACAATTACTGCCTAAAAACTCCAAAACAAACCAAAGCCCTATACATTAAGCCACCCTGTCACTTAGTAACTAAAGGACACTTGTTTATAAAGAGATAAACACAAACAGCCCAAATCCTCACCATCTTGGTATTTGAAAGCATTCTATAACTGTTTACCTACAGGTTATGTGCCTAGGGGACAGAAATAATATGTCTCAGTGTACTGTGAGGGAGAGAATAGCATAAACAGGTAGGCCCCACTGTATGAGAAGATAAGGGCCGCATGAGCCAGAATGTGAGTTCTGGGTTAATCTAGATGCAACACAAGTATATCTCTCAAAACTGTGTCTTCTGAATTTACATGTGTATGTTCTAAAGACTTCTATTTTGGGGGCTGGCAAGATAGCCAGAGCTACTGGGCACTGGTGGCGCACACCTTTAATCCCAGCACTCGGGAGGCAGAGGCAGAGGCAGGCAGATTTCTGAGTTCGAGGCCAGCCTGGTCTACAGAGTGAGTTCCAGGACAGCCAGGGCTACACAGAGAAACCCTGTCTCGAAAAACAAAAAACAAAAAACAAAACAAAACAAACAAAAAGGTGGCCAGAGCTATTAAGAGCACTTTTGAGAGTTCTTTTAGAAGGCTTGGGTTCAATTCCCAGCACCCACATGGCAGCTCATACCCATCTGTAACTCCAGTTCCTGGACTTCTGACATCTTCACAGATGTACATGTAGCTAAAAAGAAAAAAAAAAAAAAAGAACATAAAATAAACTTAAACTTTAAAAGAATTCTACACTTTGGTCTTCCCTCTTCTTGAGTTTCATGTGGTTTGTGAATTATACCTTGGTTATTCCGAACTTCTGGGCTAATATATCCACTTATCAGTGAATGCATACCATGTGTGTTCTTTTGTGACTGGGTTATCTCACTCAAGATGGTATTTTCTAGTTCCATCCATTTGCCTAAGAATTTCATGAATTCATTGTTTTTAATAGCCGAGTAGTACTCCAATTGTGTAAACGTACCACATTTTCTGTATCCATTCCTCTGTTGAGGGACATCTGGATTCTTTCCAGCTCCTGGCTACTTTGATCCTTCTTAGAAGGGGGAACAAAATACCCATGGGAGGAGTTACAAAGTGTGGAGCAGAGACTGAAGGAAAGGCCATCCAGAAACTTCCCCAGCTGGGGATCCATCCCATATACAATCACCAAACCCAGACACTATTGTGGATGCCAACAAGAGCTTGCTGACAGGAGCCTGATATAGCTGTCTCCTGAGAGGCACCACCAGGGCCTGACAAATAAAGAGGTAGATGCTTGCAGCCTTCCATTGGACTGAGCACAGGGTCCCCAATAAAGGAGCTAAAGGGGTTTGCAACCTCATAGGAGGAACAACAATATGAACTAACCACTACCCCCAGAGCTCCCAGGGACTAAACCACCAACCCAAGAGTACACATGGTGGGATTCATGGCTCTAGCTGCATATGTAGCAGAGGATGGCCTAGTCGGGCCTGTAAGGCTCTATGCCCCAGTGTAGTGGAATGCCAGGGCCAGGAGATGGGAGTGGGTGGGTTGGTGAGTGGGAAAGGGCTAGGGTGTTTTCGGAGGGGAGACCAGGAAAGGGGATAACAATGTAAATAAAGAAAATATCTAATAAAAAATGTAAAAAAAACTATGAAATAAAAAAAATTCTATTTTTTTTAAAGACTACTTGCTTATGTGTGTGCGTTTGTGTGTGCAGAGGCCACAAGAGGGCACTGGGTGTCCTCCTCTGATATTCTCTCCCTGAATCTGGGCTACATTTTCTCAAGGAGGCTGGAAGCCAGCAAGTGACAGCAACAGCTTTGTCTCTGCCCTCCTCAGACACAAACTAAATGAGAGGCTGCTTGCACGGGTGCTGAGATGTGAACTCTAGTCTTCATGATTATGCAGCGAGCACCTTCAGCTTCCAATTCATTTCTCCAGTTCCCTATTTTTCTTGTGGACTGAGCCCAGAGACTTGTATTCTGAACTCTCCTACTGAACTATAGCACCACCCCAAGAAGGACGCTCTTTCTCCTACTAGTGCCCTTGTTCCCAGGGACAAGTACATCTCAAGTTTCTTGCACTGAGCAGGTTAAACTGTCTGAATCCTTTAATCAATCAGTAAATTTGTTGGTTAACGTTAATACAGAAGCACTCTGTATCAGTTGGGTGGTGGTAGAGCACACCATTAATCTCAGCACTCAAGAGGCAGAGGCAGGAGGATGCTGAGTTCGAGGCCAGCCTGGTCTACAGAGCAAGTCCTAGACCAGGGCTACACAGAGATCTACAGAGAGTTGCCTGCCTCTGCTTCCCAAAAGCTGGGATTAAAAGGCACCACTGCCTGGCAATACTTTCCTTTTTCCTTTTTTTTTTTTTTAAATAAAGTACTAATTTGTATTTTATATACATTGGTGTTCTGCCTGCATCTATGACTCTGTGAATAGGAATTACAGATATTTGTGAGCTACCATGTGGGTGTTGGGAATTTAATCCAAGTCCTTTGAAAGAGCAGCCAATGTCTTTAACTGGCTGCATCACCTCTCCAAAGAGCCCCAGCCCCCATCTCCACACACCATTCTTTTTTCTTTTCTTTCTTTCTTTCTTTCTTTCTTTCTTTCTTTTTTTTTTTTTTTTTGAGAGGTCTCAGGAAATCTACAATGGCCTTGGTACTCCTGGGTAAGTAACCTACTTCAACCTCCTAAGTGCTGGGATTAAAGCTAGAGGGATGTTTTTGTTTTGTTGTCTACATCTATTTAGCATGGTATGATTATTGTTACTAATTATGCCTAGTGTATACAATGAATCTTTATAACCTTTTCATAGAAAAATAGATAGGGTTTACTGCTTCATTGCCATAGAACTTACTGACATCAGCAGTTTTTCCCTTTCTTTATGAGATTGAAATTTTCTACCTTTTCACTGAAGGGGAATTCTTTACAGCCTTCTTGGCACTTCTAATGGCCAGGATCACTGCTCTTAGATTCAGGCCTGATACTGAAGTTAGACAAGCAGTCCAGAGTTCTGGAGCACAGACGGTAACTATGTGACGGACAAGCAAGCAGCACATACATCATGGACACACTGAGACAAGGGTGACTTACCTCCTGGTGGGACAGAAAGGAATGGGTGAGGTTGAACTGTGCTGTTCCAAATGGGGGAAAACACTGACCTGTGGCTCACTGTACAACAGCTGCCTGCCCCAGTGACGTACCCTACGTGACTAGCAAAACCAGTCAGGTCTGGAATTTCCTAATATGTTTACATTGAGCCCCACCTTGTTTTGAGGCAGAATCTCCAATTTATGTCACACTCTGTACTCTAGGATTGTCAGCCTGTAAACTTCCAGGTCGGAGATTCTCTTACCTGCCATTCTGCCTCAGGAGTGTTGAGATCATGGGCGTGCACCACTGTATCCAACTTTACAAAGGTGCTGGGGCTCAAACTTGGGTCATCAAGCCAGCTAGAAGCATAGGTGAGACCCTGCCTAAAACACCAGCACTTGGGAGGCAAAGGCAAATAGATCTCTGTGTTCAAACAAGTTCTAGGCCTGTCAAGTGCTGCACAAGGAGAACAGGGAAGTGGGCTGGGGATGTAGCTCAGTGGGAAGAGGGCTTGCCGCGCAGTTACGAGGCCTAGTCTTGACCCCAAGCACTGCACAGCACTGGGAAGCTGAGGAGATGGCTCTGTGCTTAGGAACACATGTGGGTCTGACACAAGCAGCTCCTAACTGTCTCTAAGTCCAGCTCCAGGGATCCAATGACCTCTTCCATATCCCAAGGGCACATGCCCACACACATACATACATACATACATATAACTAGGATTGAGGAAGACAACCTTCAGGGACCTCTGGTTTTCACATGCATACACACATACAGGAAACAGAAGTCCAAGACTATGTCTGGCTACACCATGAGTTTGAGGACAGCCTGAGCTACTGCTATCTCAAGAGGAAAACTGGTTCCGGTATGAAAGCAATGATCATACTCAAATAGCTCATATGTCACAAACCTTGGACAGGAAGTCACACTGTGAATGCCAGAAGAGATCTCAGGCTGCAAGTTCGAGATAGAACTAATCATGCAGATTACAGCTGTGTCGAGCTTATAAAGACAACTTCATAATGCTAAAATTAGACAGCTAGTAGTGAGCGTCCCCTTATTTAAGGACACATTTCTAAGCAACACTTGAATGTCTGCTGGGGAACAAGCAAGGAAAGATACAGTCAGGCTGAGGCTGGTCTGCTACTGTTTAAAACCACTAGAGCTGTAATAAAAACATGTCCCTTACTGTGGAAATAAATCCATTATATACCTGAGAAATCACAGTTACCTTTTGCCTAGGAGTTAGGATTCCCTAACCCTTATCACAGCAACCAATTGTAATTAAAAATTTCCTGAAGTACTGCAAACAGTATGGTCAAGTGAAAAAAGTTCTCTCTGGGCCATAGGGTGGCTTAGCAGTTAACCCCCTTTGTCATCAGGCCTGACAACCAGGATTCAACCCCAAAACCCATATTGTGGATGAACTGTCTCCCACAAGTGGTCCTAACCTAGACATAGATAAACACAGAAAAACAAAGGCACAAAAACAACTTATATTCTTTTCTTTTTTCTTTTTCTTTTCTTTTCTTTTTTTTTTTTTTTTTTTGTTGTTGTTTTTCGAGACAGGGTTTCTCTGTGTAGCCCTGGCCGTCCTGGAACTCACTTTGCAGACCAGGCTGGCCTCGAACTCAGAAATCCGCCTGCCTCTGCCTCCCAAGTGCTGGGATCAAAGGCGTGTGCCACCACCTCCTGGCTTCTTTTTTTTTTTTTTTTTCCAAGACACTATTTCTCTATGTAGCCCTGGCTATCCTGGACCTCACTCTGTAGACTAAGCTGACCTTGAACTCACATAGATTTGCCTGCCTCTGCCTCCCAAGAGTCGAAAATAAAAGTGCATTACATTATATTACAGCATTTTTAAAGACCAAGAACAAGGGGTAGTATTGGCACACACCTTTAATCCCAGAGAAGCAGAGGCAGTTGGATCTATATTGGTTTGAGGTCAGTATAGTCTACACAGAAAGTTCCAGGATAGCCTGGACTACATGGAGAAACTCTGTCTTAAAAAAAAAGGAAGACCCAGAACTTCAGACAGAGCAGTATCATTCCAAAGGTAGAAAGCAAAGCAGGTGGAAGGACAGTAACTATGCAGCTGCATAGAGGCAAGTGGCATGGCACCTGGGAGTGCTGTGCGAGTGAGCACTGTGCAGCATGGCTCAGAGTAGACAATACAAGTCTTCAAGTATACAGCCAACAAATGGCAAGTATACAAGTGGTATAGCCGAGCGTGGTGGCGCACGCCTTTGATCCCAGCACTCGGGAGGCAGAGGCAGGCGTATTTCTGAGTTCGAGGCCAGCCTGGTCTACAAAGTGAGTTCCAGGGCAGCCAGGGCTACACAGAGAAACCCTGTCTCAAAAAAAAAAAAAAAAAAAAAAAAAAAAAGTATACAAGTGGTCCTATCACAGCCTTAGGGGGACAGCAATTCTCTCCCACTTATACTTGTGTTTTTAAGACTGGGTCTCACCTATCTGCCTGCCTCTGCCTCTACTCCTAAGTGCTGATATTAGAGGGCCAGCCCTGAGCATCTGACCCTTTGCCTCCTCCTCCCAAGTGCTGAGGTTACTGGGATTAAAGTCACAGACTGCAAGGCTGGTTTGTATTGTGCTGAGCATAGAATCTAAGGCCTCATGCATGCTAGGCAAGGGCTCTATTAATTCAGGTGTAGCCCCAGGCCCTCACCTACTTATTTAAACAAACAACTTGCTGGGTACGGTGCCTCATACCTATAATGTAACCAACCTGGGCTACAGAAGTGATTGCCAGGCCAGCCATGGCTACACAGGAAGACCCTGACTTGAATGAATGGATGGATGGATGGATGGATGGATGAATGAATGAATGAATGAATGAATGAAAAGAGGGAAGAAAGGAAGAAAGGAAAAGAGAGAGAGAGAAAAACTAAAATAAAGAGGAAGGAACTAAGGTCCTGAGAGTTTCGGCAGCTTGCTTAAAAAGACACAGGACGCAGAGGAGGCATTCAAGCCTCTGTCTTTTCTCCTTCCTTGAAAATGATTTAGCTAACAAATCCTTAGGGACTTTAAGAACAGGCAGAAAAGCTTGCAGAAAGATACAGAAGAATCAACAGGCAGCTCCCAACTCTAAGAGCTGAAATACTAATGTTTCTTATGCAGTTTCATACTAACACAAATAACTGTGCAATACACGTGCTGGTCCAACCTCAGTAAAAAGATCAAAATACACTCACACACATGCAGAGTCCTGGGGAACTTTCCTTCCAGCCCATTCCGTCTAAGGTAAATCTTTTCAAACATGTACTTTTTGTTTTATGTGTATGTTTGTATGTGTAGGCTATATATGTGGCAGCCTTGGTGTCTGGACATCAACGGTGCGTTCTCACTGCATTACTAAATGGCAAGAAAGGTCATGCTCTGGGTCCCTTTTACAAGGACACTAACCACACTTCCAAGGCTCTTTGCCCTCGTTATCTACTTACCTCCCAAAGGCCTTACCCCCTTGGACCATTACACTTGTGACTAAAACTTCAA